>NW_020450999.1:53458-210966 GCF_003343035.1 Apteryx rowi | reverse complement strand
CAATACATTCCAGTTGCTCTCTCACATAAAGAGCAACTCCACCACCTCGCTTACCTGGCCTGTCTTTCCTAAAAAGCACGTAGCCATCCATGACAGCACTCCAGTCATGCGAGCTATCCCACCATGTCTCTGTAATGGCAATGAGATCATGGCCCTGTGACCGCACACAGATCTCGAGTTCTTCCTGTTTGTTCCCCATGCTGCGTGCATTGTTCATAGATGATACCAAATTAGGGGGAGCAGTCAAGACACTGAAGGGCAAGAGTACTATTTAGAAGGACCCTGACAGGTTGAAGAAATGGGCTGACAGGAACTGCATGAAGTTTAGCAAAGGCAACTACAAAGTCCTGCATGTGGGATGGAATAACCCCATGCACCAGTGCTGGGTGCTGACTGGCTAGGAAGCAGCTTTGCAGGAAAGGATCTAAAGGGTCCTGTTGGAAAGCAAGCTGGACATGAGGCAGAAGTGTGCCCTAGTGGCAAAGCCAGCAGCATACTGGATTGTGCTAACAAGGGTGTAGTCAGCAGGTCAAGGAAAGTGATTATGCCACCCTATATGCCACTTGAGACACAACATCTGGAATACTGTGTCCAATTTTGGACTCCCAGTACAAGAAAGACATAGAGGCACTGGAGTGATTCCAGGGGAATGCCATCAAGCCAGCCAGGGACTGGAACTGTTTAGCCTTGAGAAGACTCCAGGGAGATCTTATTGCTCATGGGAGGGTACAGTGAAGTCAGAGCCAGACTCTTCTCAAAGGCACACAGTTATAGGATGAGAGGCAACAGATACAAACTGTAACAAGGGAAATTCCAATTATATATACAGAAAATATTTTTTATCATGAGGGTAGTCAAATCCTGGAACAGACTGCCAAAAGAAGTCGTGCAATCCTCATCAAAACTTGACTAGACTAGTCTCTGAGCAACCTGATCTAGCTGGACTCGCTCTGAGCACATTTTGTACCAGATGACCTCCAGAGGTCCCTTCTAACCAAAATTATCCTATGATTCTATGAAATGCCATAAGTACACCTCAGGCTAAGTAAGAATAAAATTTGAACTTGGTCAAAGCTAAGGGAAGAAGGAAAGAACACGGGATGATATTAAACCCCAAAACATGCCTGAGGGTGGGAGACATATATACACATTTTCTTTAAGAATATTTTTGAAGAAAAAGTATTAAAGCTTCATTCTTGTTTATTTTACATAATATTGACTAGATTGCAACAAACACTTCACAGGCAGGAGCACTAAATGAGAGTTCTCCCCCATCCTCATTATGCTTGATAAGAGATTCTATTTCTTTGCAAGGCTCAGGCTCCTGACAAAAAAAAATTTGCTAATTTTCTTCATGTACACAGAACTGAGCATGTTGAATGAGAGTTCAGGTTGGTAGAAAAGGAGCTACATTATTTACTTCCAAGATGAATGCTGAACTAGAGAGTTAACCGATAACTAACAAATTAGTTAGATTAACAGATACTATCAACTACATGTATAGATGGACAGATAGATAAGGAGATATTAACATCAGTACTGTGTTCAAATACTAAGACTCTTGTGTGATTTAATACCATTAGAAAAAGGCAGGAAAGACCTTTTGGTTTATATCTGCAGTAGCTAAATAACAGCACCTTGCACTTACTAAACAACTGCTGTCTCAATACTAAAGAGTAGTCACAGAATGTACAAGTCTTGGGTCAAAATGAGATTAAATCAATGACAAAGTTGGAAGTAAAAATCACTATATTTATAACCATTAGACACAAACTTTGTACAACTGCTTCTAGCTAACTACCATAGATACACATTTGGCTTGCAGTATTTGGCTTCAGAGTCTTCAAAAAAATCTGTGTTTATCAACTGACATGAACTGGAGTTATTACCCCAGTCCTCACTGAACTGAGGCATGAAGATGGCAGGACTTGCTGTTTGCAGCCACAAAGGCAGTTTGATGGAAACCAGAAGTAAACTCCACTGTCTCCAGTGACAGATTAGGGACCTAACACAAGCACATTCTTTTGCATAAATGAATATGAAGAAATTCACGAGCATATAAGGATATTGCTGGTGTATACACTATTTATTTGTAGTTTCAACTTTTCACATATGGAAGCGTCAGATCAATAGCACAGCGATTACAGAAGGCACCTTATTGGTTCAACATTTCATGCAATGTGATGGTTCCCCAATGCGATGGAAATACCGTACTTTTAAGATCCTGGTGGAGAAAAGTCCAAACTGGAATAAACATAGGAAGTACAGTTTACCTTTCATTTGACTTCAGAGAAATAAAGGTTTCCTGCTCATACGGACAGGAAGATGATTTGGGTAACTTTAATTAGGCAAGAATTCTTCTTCCAAGTTCAGGGGAAAGATCTATTGATGACATGAGAGGTTTCCCTGCTAGTAAAGTCATTGCTCAGGAAGAGCATTGCCTATGCTTGGCACATCTGATGCAAGATTAACGCTTACTAACATTTCAAAGATAAACCTTTCTCCTGTTCTTCCTTCTCTTCTCCTTCCCCAGGCCTCTCTTTCCCCTTCGCTTACTCCAGAAGGAATGTGAAAATACCACAGATATGATACAAAGAAACATGAAACCACAGAAAAATGAATCATGTTCAAAATAAAACAAAACCAGTTACCAACTGTTTCCACTGGACATCTTGGAAGATGATCTGCATCATTTCCTTTTACATATTTTCTATTGACAGCTGGATCAATCCACTAGCAATGGTTCTTCCTGATGTATTATTATTTCCACTTTCACTCCTTTCTGCCAGTTTTATGAGACGCAGTCATTCCAGAACAGGCAGTAAACTTGATGAAAACTGGCTAAAGGCAGACATCCACACTTATGCCTCCAAGAAATAAGGGATTTGAATTACTTTTATTTATGCACTTGAATTAAAAGCCATGCATCCTTTAAACTACAACTAATGTATTTAAAGGCAAAGATCTTGCTTTTATTCTCTTAATACCAGGTATCTTCTTCTAAAGAAAGCTTTGTGCATCTTTTTTTCAGAGCCAAATTCATGGTCATCTCACAGAAATAAAAAAATTCCTTTAAAACAATAAACTCAAAATTCAAAACAGTAAGAAAGGCCAAGGATGTTTGGCAAGAACAGCTCAATGCTCATTTTCTCCAGATGAACATTTAGCACTTTGTTTCATACAACACTAAGAACTAGTACTTGTTTAACCAATTAATGCCATAAGACTTTTTTTTTTCCCCAGAAGTAACTAATATAATGGCTGAGAAAAAAAAAGATTAGTACTTTTATACACATTGTAGCTACAGACCAGTAGTACCAATCTATTCACTCAGTACTCCAATTTCCAGTTTATAATACAACTCAGCCTCCTTATTTCGCTTCAGGGTATACCATGCAGAAGGTCCATATTCTTCCCTTCAAACACACATGTACCTTCCTTTATAAACAGAATATGCTAATGTATGAAGCTCACAGCAGGAAGTGAACATACTTTTACAAAATCCAAACAAACGTAAGTTCAGAGATCTAACACCTATAACTAACAATGAACAATACGCTTTAATTAAAGGAAAAGCAAACCCAAACATTAGAATATATATTTGACACCAAGTTCAAATTCTGTTTGAGCAATCTGATTCTTCTAAACTTCTCACTGTGATTAAAATGTTTGATGCATGGCACTGAGGAAAGCATAGTAAAAACAATTTTGCCATATGAAAGATGAAATTTTTCTCAGACCAGTCAGTTTAACCTAGTTAAATACTGTAGGATAAAATTTAACATAAACATTAGCAAAATCAGACCTTAACAAAACCCTGCACCTTAATGGTTACTTAGCCACAATGAAATGCTGCAGCTTCATCTATGAGATTCTATGGCAATTTACATCAAATGAATATCTGACACACTCCAGAAGCTATTAGTTTACCTGCAAAGTCATTAACGATGTTAGGCTGGACTGGTTAAATAACTTGTTAAGTACTTGCAATATTGTTTTAGCTTGGTGTTTAAATTCTAGCTCCCCCCCCTTTAGAACTTCTACAAGGAAACTTGGATAAACAGGGCATCACAAGAGATTTGAGTGCAGTAAATCCCAACATTATTAATTCCCCTCAACAGGAACTCCCAGAAGGGCATCTCACTGTTTCTTTTCCAATCATTCCCCCCTGGCAGGAGGAATCTTGGATCAGTAACAAGAAGCATGTACTGCTTCTGCATTTGAAAGCTTTGGCTCCTCATCTTTTGGAATTACAGTTAGTTTTGTCTACCTACATTTGCTGTTCCAGACTGTCCATTTCTGACATTTGTTGACACTTCGAAGCCTTGTTCCTCCAGTTCTAACTTTGTTCCAAGGTCACGCTGTGCTGCGCCAGCTCTGGAATTGGGAAATTACATCACAGGAGAGTCCTGCTGCTCCTCCAGTTGTTCTATCGTTTTGAATCTTTTGTACTGTTCTTCCTCTTCTCATGGAGTAAGGGACCATTGACCTGGAGAGATTTAGTCTGGCAGAAGACCCACATTTCCCAGCTTTATCTTCTCCTTGCAGCACTATTAGCTTTGCCTTCTTAATCAAGCAGATTCCTTACACAGAGTTATCAGATTTGTTTATGCGCTAGTCTATGTGCCATTCCCCTTACCTGATTGCCCTGGAGGTGTGAAATCATTAGATATAAAGTGTTAGTATTACACTCGCTGCCATGTCCTTTCATGTGCACAAAGGAGTGTTCCTGGTTTCAGCTGCAACTTTTTCACAATCTGCTGTGGAAGGTCCCTTAGAACTGGTCTTTGGCACAGTCTGTGCATGTGGACAAGTCACTGAACTAAGACTGTGCCCAAGCATCACAGCACCCTGCTCTTCAAGTCTTTCATGGGATATAGAAGGGCAACGTGAGAGGAAAATCACCTCCCAGCCCCGAAAAGCCAACTGACACTGCCTAGAGCAGATGAAAAAATACCCACGTTCTTTCGAGGGTGGGAGCTTATATAGCACATGCTGGAATAACAGTATTTGTATAAACACCCTGTGGGTAGAAGGTTTAGTGCTTATATGAATCCCACTGGCTGGCCCGTGCATTCAGGTGGTACCTCTCTCCTCTCTGCTCAGGGAGGATCCTAGTTTTTCTCTAAGCATGGCTTTTGCCAAGTCTCCGCACAGCTGCCTAGAGATTGGTTGGATAGCCCTCTCCTCCTTAACATGTGAAAAAGCTGAGGATAAAAATACCACCTTTCTTTGGCCACTATTAAAACCTTGAACCTTCACACTCATGAACTTACAGTTTGAACTCCTACAGCTAGATGAAGGTCATTCCTTTTTTTGCTATCTGTCTTGCTATGATAGGCATTATTAAATGAGATGGTCGTGAAGATTTTATGACTGCTAGAGAATAATAGCTACCACATGGCAGTACATCTCTCTCCTGGTGAAATTCTTTCTAAATGTACACCTCATTCACCTGAGTTATTTGTAAATCAGAAGAATGATACAGATATCCAGAAAGTGCTTTCAGCTTTTCTGATTCCCGAAGGAGCCAAAATGTACATGTTTCCTAACACTAACAGACCAGCAAACAACTTATACCACACAGCCAGTATTTTAAGCATTTTTCCATATGAGGTACATAACGTGGAAAAACCAAAACGCTAAGTTCACTGATGCATATCCTCTGGTGGAAACAAAATAAACAGGGTGTTCAACAGCGAGGAACCATGCCTTTTTCTTGTAAAGCAAGAGATGCAAGCCTTCAAAAAGAAAGACAACTTCCAAAGGCAGAACACAACAAAGACAGGAGAGCCTGCCTGTCTTATTTTAATATGTCTCATGCCTCTTCAGGGTTGCAACCTTTCATTTGCTTTACAAGTAAGAGGAGTGATGCTGAGAATTTACATTCAACCACAGGATAACAAACAACGGTCTAATGGCTCTCATTTGATTTGTGGTTAGTTATAACCATCATTTTTACCCAAACATTTGATCCTACTTTGGCTTTCAAATATTTCCTGCTGTCTACAGACCTAATGCTCACAAATCTTTGATGCTATTTACAGCCCTCTACAAATTTATTGTGGTCACATCCACATGCTGGCCACTTAATTAAATACTGATGTTCTACCTGCACATTAGATATTTTCCTTACCTATCTGTCCTTAAAATTGAAATTCATTTTGTCAGATACACTTCTGACAGCAAAAAGAAAGAAACTATTTACTTTTGACAATCTTAAGAATCCAAATGACATTTACAGGATCTACATATACAGCAGTTTAACTAAAAAAGCCTCTCATATAAAGACTTAAATATCCTTTCACTAACACATTCAATGGTTTCTTGCTGGCTAGAGACTTAAGGAGAGAGGAAAAAAAAAAAAAAGAAAGGTTCTATTCCTGTAACAATGGAAAAAGTAAAGCAATCCAGGAAAAGTAATCACGTGTGAAGATGTCCTGAAAGGTATTAACTAGTAATGGCTAATAAAAAAGGATTAAAAATATAAAGCATGCCTCTCCTACTGATGCCTCTGCTACTTAGCACAACAGTTTCCCTCACATCACTTTTGTTCTGAGGAAAGATATTATAAATTGGACTTGCTGCTCTCCCATACACAGAATCACTTTAAGGTGTACGAAACCAGACTAATAGCCAGCAGCACTGCAGCAATAAAGAGCTGAAATCGACTGTCGCTGGGTAGCCCCTCATCAAAGTAAAGATAGCTACTCAACTCGGAGACCTCTACTCCAGAAACAGACTTAATTTATTGAAGGAGTTTGTTACTCAAGTGTTTTGATGTGGCTATATGAATAGCGTTTAAGAGGGAAGAAGGATAAGGCTTCCAGCCGTAAGACATACATTGCACTGGAAACTGCAAAACATAGTTGAAGGTGAGCACACAGCTTGTAGGCCTTTTCCTTCATTTTATACTGCACAGTTCAGTCAGCATCATTCATTCTGCTTGGGATAGAAGAAATCTGTCTTAACCGTTCCGGAGCCTCTAGGCACTGCAAGCAAGCGCCAGCACCAGGCTAACACAAACACAGGGAGTCCAGTTTCACCATGCCGGGACCCCAGGGTGAATCTGTGCACATACAGATCAGCAGCCTGGAGCATTCGCAAGTATGTCTGGGGCCCTGGGGCTTCAGTTTTGTGCATTCACACCTTCACATGGATCAAATAGCTCACATTCATTAAGGATGGGAATAATGCCATAGAAAGAAAATGACCAAAAATTACCTGAAACTGAGTTTGGCAATTTTTTTCATCTGAACATTTACACACGCACTTCTTGGTTCCAGCTGCAGACAGCAAACATCTCAGGAAGGACTGTTGTTGTACTAGTAATTCCAGTGCATGCAGGAGGACAGTGTGCTGGATATCAAGAGATTTCCAACAGTATCTTAGAGACATACATGGACTGGTGTAAAACTTAGCAAAACCAGTGGTGGGATTTTTTCCACTGTACTTAAATGGATCAAGGCCAGAACTCAGAAAAGCACCTAAGTTACTGGATGCTTATTTTGGGGGGAGGGGGGGAAGAACCTTCAAAGTTTCTAAACTTTGAAGACTGCTTATAGTTCTTACAAACTGCAAAATAGGCATTAGGATAGTGAATGCAATCAAACAAAGCAATATCTAGACCTTGGTCTTTGAATACACTAGAGATTTTCTCAAATCAGGTGTTCCAAGGAAATATGATAAGGCTGAAAATAACTTTTCTCAGGTTGAGTTATTTCTGCATGTCTAATCTTCACATCAAAAACTGTTCACAAAAAGTCTGTCAGCAACCCCTACTGCAGGAACTGTGGCTGTGTCTATGTTAAGGATTTGGCTCACAGTTGTAGTGCAGTTTAAATTAATCCCAACTGTCTCCATTTAACATGTATTGATTTGGCAATACATGTTAACTGAGAAAAATGAACTGGAAGCTTCACACCCCCAAAAACCTTTAATACTCCACAGGTACGTTAGGTTCCAAACAATATGGATCACCTCCAAAATGCACAAAATGCTTTTTCCCTTCAGAAAACTTAAAACCACGTGGATAGCAAAATTGCTCCATCCACAGGATCAGGCTAAATCTAATCTGAAATAAATAATCCAAACCACATAAAAAGAAGCACTCAGCTGTTTCAATTTACTGACCTGCTGCAAATAGGCCAAATTACTTGATATCCTAGACAAGAAACAGTTAAATAATTCAATTGATGAGATTAATGTTAACTTTACACCATTCTAAAATACCTCTTTATCTAGGTGGCTCAAGGTAATGCACAAATCCATACTGCTCTTATCATATCTCAGTATTGTCGCCAAGTAATATTATGCCCATTCCACAACTAAATGGAAGGTGTCTACAATTCTCCACAAAAGCTTGATACTTCAGAAAACAGATATACAACAGTAAATAACCCATTCAAAGGCATGGCTGTTTCCCCAGTACTACATGTCCATTCCTTAAAATGCAATCTGTTAGGGGCAACTAGCAGCTTTTTTCTCAAAAACTTTTACAATACCTACCATTATTATGTTCTTGTCCATATAATACCTATCACTATTATGTTCTCATCCATGAACATCATAAAGAGCATAAAAAACCAATAATATTAAAGATATTATGATTTAAATTTAGAATAGTCTCCTAAACACTTGCAGGGAAACTTTTGCCTCTATCTACACAGCAGTGAGAGTCCCTGCTTGTAACAGCGAGTACATAATGATTTGAAGGCAGGTTCTATGACATGCTCATCTCTGTGGCACTGTTTTTATCCTGCTCTGTTGGAACTGGACATAGGAAGAGGGACTGGCAGCTTTTCCATTTGAACGATGGACAAACACAATCTCTTCCTTCAGAAATCAGCAGAGCAGCTGCTCCACAGCACAGCACTGCATCCCTAAAATCAGGGGCAGGAGTGGAATCCTCCACTCAGTACAGTTGTCCTTCCTCCGTCCCTGGTGCTAAACAACTCTACAGTACTACCCTAATCAGCACTTGTTCAAACAACAGAGTAAGTGATTCTGCAGAAATGCAAGTGCTTTCTTCATTTTGAAGTTAAGAGTAACAGAAACTATATACTACACAGAGCTGTAACTGAGACACCAGAAATCTTTAAAACTTACAGGTTCAAAAATTTTCCACTTAAAAAAAACATAAAATAGGTTTTATCCTTGCAAGACTCTATTGAAGCTTACAGTACTGAAATATTAAAATTCCACCTATCCTACAGAAAATAATAGCCCTTAAAATATTAAAGAAAAAAAATGTTATTGCAAATCTCATGCAAGAAAAATGGAATCTGAACACTGGAGCTTTCCATGCTGCTGAGGGCTCTTCTTCATCTCAATTAAAGAAAGGAGCCACTGGATCCTGTCACATGAGTTAAGTACAAAACCCATTCAGTGTTCAGCCACTTGGATTTTTGGCTGTACATCAGGCCTGTAGGGAAAGTAGATGTGTGACTCCAAAAGGGAGGAGACCACAGGAGCAGAGGATGTGATGGCATAAGACAGCTGCTTCCAGAGCATCCCAAGTAGCAGGAACACCCACTGCCTATGAATGCAAGCAACTCCCGAGAAAATTTCTCTGTGGAAGTCTCCACACAGCTATGTATCACTTTTCTCTTGGATCTTAGGTGGCCCTGAGCATTTGTCAGACTTCTCAGATTTATCTTGAAAACGGCACTCCTTTTCTTTGCAGCCAGCAAAGACTGGATTTAACTAGTGTTTGTTTTTTAATAGGGTGGTACTGTAAGAGTTGGGCCAAAGTACTATGCTGAGATTCAGTCATTTCATAATCTTCCAAGTTAAAAAAAAAAAAAAAAATTCCTTTGATGTGATCAAATGAAAGCAGTAAAAAATACTATCATGTCTATGTATGAAACATAGCCTAGACACTATTCCGTCCTTATCTGTATAAGCTCTTTGCTGATCATCCTGCAACCAACATACTATAGGTCTACAATAGATTCTTTTGCTCACATTCACTCAAGTTATTTTACTGTTTGCTGGGTCTAAGTGAATTCAGCGCAAATAACTTCTTGTCCCTACAGTATAATAGGACATTTTTAAAATACAATTTCTTTGTATTGCAGCTGGGCATTTCCTTTAACAGGTGAGCTTCACCTATGCGTGAGAAATTACGCGCCGAGATCAGTTTCCTCTTTACAGCATGACTCCGTGGTAACAGACACGCGATGAGAGAGTAGCAAAATGCCAGCCCTACCTGTAGAGCTCATGTTTGAAGACACATGGAACACATTTCTGGAAAAACTAAAACTATCAATCCTTCTATAGCAACAAATACTATTTATAAAAAAAATAATATTAATATGGAATACTGCAAGTTCAGACAGAAAACAGTTCTGCCTTTCACTTATTTTAGTAAGACTGCTTATATGGTAGTAATCACTTTAGTATATGGTAGTAATCACTTTGCATTTTTTCAGGCCTAAGACACTGTGAAATAATGAAATAAATGATTTGAATGAGATTTCTGAGGCCAGAAACCATGGCATTTGGTACATTATAATTTGTTACCTGACTTAAAAGTAATGTTTGGACAGAGAGAAGAAAATGTCCTCCTGTCACCTTGCACAAAGCAGTTACAATAAGGGCCTCATTTGAACAAAATGACTATCCTTCACGCTGTAATAGAGGGCAACCCGCAGATCAGCGGACAAAATTCAGGTTTTAACTGGGCTTGGCCTGGTCCCCTTTTCTACTCATCACCTCAACAGTGCTCTTCCCTAACAAAACACATGGTGGGATACAAAATCCGACAGCCAAATTAGACTTGGAGCAATAAAATACAGCTTATGACTTCATTCTCTCATGCTCATCATTCCAGGATGGAATTTATTACATTACAGGAAAAATTAACTTGTCCTTGCCTCCTCAACTATGTAAATATACAGTGCTAATAAGTCTAGAAGATGCTGTGAGTGGTTTCCACTGACCATATGTTATACGACTGGAACTGTTTATACTAACAACAGACAGTCCTGACGTCTTCAACATAGCATATTTTGAATTTTTACTTCCTTCAATATTTTCAACATTTTCTTACGCTCTCGCACTGTTTCTTGATATTTCTGGGATCAAGACCGGTGGTCAGGCCTAAGGGAAAAGATATATTTAATATTTTGACATATATCAATGCTGCCAATTTTCAAATATTATTATTTCCATTAATCAGAGAGAAAAGTATACACAGCATCAATGATGTGGTCCCGGAGTAATGGAAAACTGCATCCATTTATTTTGACTGGCATATAAAATAGGAAAAAACTTAGGCTAATTTCTATCTGCTAGATGAGTATGTTCAACATCACCATCACATCAATAATGATTTCATTCTTAATTTGCATTAGAAGTTCCTGGTTCTGAATATTTAGGCTAGCAAGAAAAAAGGACTGAGAATATGAAGGATCAACAGTGAGTGCCTAAGAAAAGGACAAACAAATACTACTTTGACAATGTATTTTTCCAGGCTGTGTTTTTTATGTGAGGCACAAAGATTTCCTAAATCAGACATAATGTCTTTGGTATCATTTAGTAGTCCTTTATTGAATATGCTTAATTTTTTTCTAAATTTTCATAGCCATAATTCCTATGGCAGTGAGTTCTACTGTTTAACTACATGCTGTATAATTGTATTTTGAGACTGACATGCAGTCATTTCAGCTAATGCCTCCTATGCCTCCTAGTTCTTATACTGAGACAAGGACAAGTCATTTCCTCTTCATGTTCTCCATGAACTCTCAGTTTTATGGACTTCATTCATTCATTCTCTCCCAAGTAATCTCTTTTCCAGACTGAAGTGTTCAGCCTATTAAATTGTTCCTCAGGCAGAAATGATTCCATTCCTTCATCATCCCTGTCAGCCTAACGGCACCTATTCTGATTCTACACTATCGTATTGGAGATGAGGAAGCCCACACATCGGAGATGCACAAGCACCATACACGCGTGGCTATGTATACATACATATACACGTATATACACAGAATGACTTAGTGATGTATTCTATTTTGTATTCCATTCCTTTCCTAATTCCCAACTTCTGACTTAATACCTAACTTCTGAATTGCTTTTTCTCCTATTTTCTGTTGAGCTAATGTTTTCAGAAAATCATCCATTGTAACTCCAAATATTTTTTTCTAAATAGCAAACCAGCTTAGTATCCATGACTATGTTTGATTGTTTTGTAATTTGGGGCTATCTTTTCCTTTGTGGGTGACTTGAGTTTTATCAGTGCTGAATTTCATCTGCCAGTCTGCCACATCATTCAGTATTCTGAGATCTTTGTGCACTTCTTCACATTCAACTTTTTTTTTTTTTTACTATCCTGGATAGCTTTATACCTTACTGTTCATTCCCTTCCAGAACGTTTAAAAATATTTTGAATAGTATAAGGCTAAGCCCAGACACAACGATAAAAATCAGTAATTTCTCCATTAAGAAACCTTAGAACCATATGTTCTTAGGCTTGTTTCTTATTTTTTAAACAGTTACTTATCTATGGTAGGACCTTTCTTCTTATCCCATCACAAATTAATTGAAGGAACTTGCACAGAGGTTGTGGAAATCAAAGATCTTCCTTGTTCCCATGCTGATGCACTCCTTCAAAGAATTTGGACAGATCTGGGATGCACTCCCCTTTGCAAAATCATTAAAGAGATTACACTCATCATCTGTAAAGTGAGATTCTCAAGTCCAAAGTCATATAAAGTACACACTATGACACTGTATTTGTTTACATGAAAGGGTTTTTAATGTGCGAAGATAGTTTCTAAACATTAAAAGAGTCTGGGAAAAAACATAAATCGAAGCTCAAAGATTTTTTTTCCTAATATGTTTTGTTCATTTCAACAGACTAATTTTCCTCCTCTTCCCATTTCATCCTCCAGATATACCCTACCTTAGCACTTCAAGAGGAGGCTGCACTTAGACCTAACAGTTTTTAAGAATCAGGTTTTAGGGTCTAACTGTTTTTAAGATCTAATTGTTTTTAAGAATGTAGGTATTTCAAAAGTTCGATCCTGATTTAAATACCATATTAAGCTCTGTGCAGACAAATTTCAGTCACGTGCAAAGCCACAATGACACTCACAGTGTTTTGCCAGGACAGAGCTCACTACAGGATTGGTTCATTTTGGCATGCTAAGCAAAAGTCTGATGCATCTCCAAACAAAAGCAATTACATCAGTTCCACAACTGACCCAATTAGTTACCAGACCAGCCTACTGCTGTGCCTTGTAGGGTCCTTACTTTTATTGTTTATATACAAGCCAAAAAAGACACACAAGTTACTGAAATATGGGAAAAAAAACAAAAAAAACACCACTTGAATTTGCACCTATACTCAGGCTAGGGCTGACACCTTCCTTCAGATACCGACAGACTGAAGGCAAAACCACAGAGACAGGTATATAGTGACCTTTGCTACACTCCTCATAAATCGAGCCCAAGCTGGTACATCTTTAAAAGCCATAAATGATGTGAGAATAAAACAGTTTTCTGTTAAGTGCCATGAACATACGAGAGAGATCAGCTTTTTGTGAGCCAAGGAAGGACTGTAAAATTTATATGATGAGTTTCTTGTAAGACTATTCCACTGCCTTGGCATGGAGGTCACAAGACTCACATACGGTTCATTCTAAGCACATGCTAAGTTTTATCTTCATGACATCTGAGGTGCCCACTGTAAGATCTGCAACAAACTAGAATTTTGCAGAGACAGAAATTATCTATCACTTAAAGCAATGTGAACCATTTTCAGCACTTGGCTACTTTATTACAACATTTACATTTTTAGTATGATGAAATTTCTGAAGGCAAAAAGAACTAAAACAGGCCTAAAGTACATTAAGCAATGTTAAGTTAGGAAACAGCTATTTAATTTACTAATTCATTTCTTTCACTCCCTCTCTTCTTTCCACACAAATTACTGAGTATCTGTGCTTTAGAACTAACCTAGTAGTAAGAAAGTTATTGCTATCAATATCTACTTGCTTTATCAGGAGCTCATGTTTTACTGACCATTTTGCTTTCTTTCCTGAAGAACTAAAGCCTTCCAGGAACCACCTGCACACGGTTCAGACAGATTCAAGCAAAACAACATTCCCACTGTCCGCAGCTTCTGCTGCTGCATTCACAGCTTCAGCGACAAAAGTGGCTCTTCTTGGCGAGCAGCTTCTGGAACGTGCCGGAAGAGCTAGCACCCACCCCAGCACAGACTAACCAGCTGTGGAGAACAGGAACAAAAGGGTCCAAGTTGTCAAGAAAACTTGGCCTGAAAGCAAACTAGGAATATATTATGTTTATTTAGTTCAATCAATTCTTCAAGGTCTTTAATAGAATTCCACCTGCCTTATGCTTAAAAGACTTTTATAATGCTAAAATAAAGACAAGAACTGTGTTGCATAGAACAAACTCACAGAAAATGTATACAGAAAAAAAGCATCTCTTTTTTGCAAAGTGCTTTCATTAGAGTTTTGCCTAAGAGGAAATTCTTTGTGGCTAAAACAGATCATATTGCAAGCTCTGACTACCACAATACTGTACATAAAAAACAGAAGTGTGTAAATGTAATTATTAAAACAAACATAAACCTTTACCATATAATATAAAATGATAGATAACTGACCATATCTGCTTCTATAGAAGTGTTGCATTTTAATTTCCAGAAGAAATGCTAACTACTTAGTTCTAAATACATCATAAAAGCTGCTACATAACCTATTATACTCTGCAAGAAATAAAGAGTTCATCCAAAAACCTTTACAGCTGAGATAATGTTAATGATGCCCAACTGAATTCTTAATCCCATTCTGCTTAAAAAAACATCTGTTCATCTCAAGGACAGAAGACTGACAGCCATACTTCCTAAAGTCAATAACCCCCCAAAAGCCTTACAAAACTGCACCTTTCCCTTGGTATATGATCATTTTGTATTTACATACACACTTATGAAGATCAAATAACATATCTGTTTTTCTCAAGGCAGACAAATTTTGTGTTTGGAGTGAGAAATTTCTGGAACAGTTTTGTGGCTTAAAACTGCAAATTGCATAGCAATTGCAAAATCCGACCAACTATTCAGGTATTTAATTATGGGCTTGATTATTATTCCAAATAACCTTTTCAAGACTGAACCAGCTAGCCTATTCTCCCATCAGCAGTGTTATTTTTCATAAGAAATTCCTAAAGTCTCCTATGGGATACAGGCCTACAACAAGGTTTCTGATCTACACAAGGCTTTTGACTGAGTCACTTCTGGAGTTTTACCATTTGTCAGTACTTGATTAAGGCGAGTCATCTGTCCAGGATAAGCATCCATGAAGAAGATTTATTCTAGTTATGACCCCTAAGTACTTTTACAAAATGCTGCACTCTCTTGTAAGCCTGTGGCTACCCTTTTTCATTATCTTTATTTAAAATATTCCAGAAGGCATTTTCTGGCACAGAGAAGACTGATTCACTAAATACTAAGATATATTCTCTGAAAATATGTGCAAGTTGTTCAGTCATACACACCTCTTATAGTATTATAATTATAATCCTGAGGAGTATGTGAAAATTTTATTAAAGTTCACAAAGAATTTTTTCACAAAGACTTAAAACCATTTCCTGAAGCACTCAGGCCTGCAAATGCATCCACCGAGTAAAGGATCACCTAAGTAAGTATTTTCCACCTCAAAATCCCACATAAAGTGAAGCAGATCATGCTGTTAAATAACTATCAAAGTTCAATAACAATCAACATGATCTGAAAAACTGCATCAGAAAGTGGAAAACAGAGGAAATAACACTAAGATCTTAGAAAAAAATCTGTTTTCTTCACGTTTGTCAGCCTCTGAAACTGTAGATGTTTGCTCAAGCTTGACCGTTTCAATTTTCCTTTATCCAACTACAGTCCGTGCAGAACAAGGGTCCTTTTTGTGCAGGGTACTGGACCCGATTGTCTGGGCGGGGTATGCAGTAGCTCATGTCACTACAGCAATCAACAGGAACTACAAAAATAACTCTTTGGGAGAATAAAGAAATTAATACCACATCAAACATTATTTGACCTAAATGGAAAGTTGATTTTAGAATTTGACTGAACTCTACTTAGTCTTCCTAACTGTACCTGTAACTGTGTACCTGTAACTGCTCCGTTAAGTTTTCAATAAATATCAGTGGAACAGCAGCTCAGCAAAAAAACCTCACTATTTTTATATAGTCACGTTCAAAAAATTGTGGTAATTTTTTCAGGATAACCAACCACCTTTTTGAGAATCTCTGGAGTCCACAGGTGGTAATGTCTGCATTCAAAAAGCCAGCTTTGTGCAGCAGCTGGGTACCAATTCTTTTCCTGGCTTTCTCCTGTTAATCTGGAACCAAGTATTATGATGTAGCATCTAAGGTGAGAATGCGTATCAAATAGAGGAGCTTGAGTGTATCTTTTCTCCTTTAAGAAATAAGAGTATCGCAACAACATATATCACGACCATCTCAAATGACCTCACATTCTTTTTATAGACCAGAYGTACAAGAAAGGACATCGTAGAAGTGTATTAACTAATGAACCATACCAAGAGAGTGCATCAAGATACTCTGCTTTGTCTTTTTCTAATATAGGAACAAAGAGATTCAGTGAAACTGAATGGCAGCAAACACTAAATAAGAAAGGGCAGGATTTAACATCTGATTATACAGGGGGGTTCAGTGCCACTGGAAGCACTGAAGCTTAAGAATTTAGAAGGATTTTTTTAAAAGCTGTATATGAGGAAAAAAAAGAAGAAAACTTAAGCGCATGACAAAAACATGCCAGGCACTTGACTAACCAGTATTACCCTTAGTAATTAATGGAAACTTTAACCAAAAAAAAACCTTGAAATAAACTCCCGAAACAGTAACTGTTTGGTCTGTACTTTGATACATTGCTCAGGAGAATTTAAAGGAAACCAAAATGTAGCTGGCTACACACTTTGGAGCAGGTTACTTGAGTTGCTCTCCTTTATCTGCTGCTGAGCAGCTGCTTCCCGGGGATGCCTGCGCGCCGTGCCCCAAAGCGGGGCCTCCGCAGGGGCCCCCTGCGGCGACGCTCCTGCCTCCGCCCTGCCAGAGCCCCGCGAGCTCCCCGGCTGCCCCCTCTCTCTGCACAGCAAAGCTTGCGACAGAACAAGGAGGGAAACCTCTGTAACAGTTTAATTTTTTAATAAATTAACATTTATTCTCATGGAAGAGAGACTGCACCCTGCACTGACACTCAGACACATGAGGGGGGTTGATGAAAGAAGGGGGAGGTGAAAGGCGGAAGAGCCACCAGTTCACATAAGAAGGACAATTTTAAAAGTGCTCAACAGACTTAAGAATTTCAGTTCATCTTCCAAGAAATGTAGATGCTGATAAAAACTTGATGTCAAATGGGAATAACAGATTTGGAGATACTTTGTTAATAAACAGCCTTCCCACCTAACACATGGGAGGCAGCAGAGATTATGATTAGTAACATCATCAGTTCTCTGAAAACATACTAACATTCATAAATCTTTAATCCCTTTGAAATGTTACCTACATAAATGATTTGGTGCCTGGAAATCTTTTCATGTACTTCAGGAACATAACATTTCAAAAGGATAAAAATTCAAAGGCTTAAAGTCTTAAATATGTTTAATCCAAACAAAACACTTCAAATTTTTCAACATAGTGAAAATGCAATTTTTAGGACCCGAGAAGTTATTTCCAAACCAGTAAGTTACTTCTAATCGTCCACTCATTTAATAATCCATAGAAACTGTGCCCTCTCCCCTCTATCTGCCTGCAGACACAAACACATGCAAAAGCCCAATAAATCTGCCAAGGGCTGGAAGAGGAAAAAACTCATTCTCATTTCCAGTCTTTTTTTCTTATTTAGTTACCACATTAGTTTTATATTAAAATGAATCAACTGTAAAAGGTGTCAAAAAGGAACACAAACACCACATTTCAGCATTGCGGTTACCTCCTGTAATGCTGGAAGTGCTTCCATTATTTTCTGCAGAAAAATACTATGCACCTATTACATCTGCTAACCACGTGACTGCTGTTTTTATGAACTCCTAAAAGCTTCCCTGGGGCTCCTCTGTCTGTTCACTCGTACCAGCACTGTAACTGGGACATTCAATGGAGTGAGCACTGTTTCCACTGTTTTCATACTTTGTTATTTGTCAAAACGCAATATTTCAGAGTGACCAGAGAAACAAAGACAGTGAATTACATAAATTGGAAGGAGGAAACTAATCCCATACAGCAGCCTTATCATATGTCCCACTTTCTGCATGCCCCTCATTAGCCCAGCCTTTCTCCTGGGCTCCGACTTTTCACTTCCGTTCCATTTCTTTTTAAAATAGGCATGTTAGTAACAGTCCTTAGATCATACAATACCTCCACAACAAAGTGGATTTTGTCCTGAAAAGAGAAAGAAGAGACCTCCATAGCTTGCTTACATGCATATACTTACTCTTCTAGCTGTACATATAATTTTTATAGTTCCTATGCTCCTAAATAGTTTCAGAATTTCTTTTAGTTTACATCCTAAGCTGACTAACATCCAGTCCCCAGGCAATACTCAGCGCTCCAGGACAATGTTTCATTTCCAAACCTCAACTCATTCAGCACTCCTTCAGATATAAATAGTGAGCAAGCTATTAGACAGGAAAACCATTCTGGTCATGGTAGCCCACTTCCACACCCCCTGCTTTTTGAGGGCAAGAATGAGGATGGAAAGGGAACAGGAACAGCTTTACCACAGTGCAGACAGAAAAATTTGGTGTTCCAGGCAACTCAGGCACTTCAGTAATACTGAATAAGCAATCCAGCCTTACCATGTGACACAGAAGAAATCCACAGTGTATGGATTGTGAGTGCCTCTGTAAAAGGCAGTAACAGTAGCAAGATTGAGCGCTGCAACCTTCCGTAATTAGATCATGAAACACCATTTCTAAAACTGTAGGCCAAAATACGAAAGTCAGCTCTCTAGCAAAGTTGTTCATATGCTGATAACACACTACATATACACTGGCATATTTTTTCTCTATTATTTCCAGACAGTATAGTTTGTTGGAAATCCTAAACTTGGGAAATTCAGTAAATGGAAAAACCCATTTCATTGTGAAAGAAATACAGCTGTCTTCTTTAAATCTATTTCCATATGAAGAATCATAACCTTTAAAAAAAATCCAAATTCCAACCAGAAGAATTCAGTGCAATAATTAGAGTACACATTACACTGCAGATTAAAGATAAATTTACTTTATTTCTAATTCAAAATTTCTTGAAGTAACTCACAGCCATCAGTTTTTGTTACTTCTTCATTTACCAAACTGTACAGCCCGTTAGTGTTTGGCTGACAAGCCCTGTAAATTCTATGCAATGTGGGAATGGCAAGGTGAAAGGGTTCATTTCCTGCCCAGAGGTAGGATGAGCTGCAACGCTGCAGCAGAGACAAGAAGATGGGCAACAGTCCAGCCTCAGAGACAGACTACATGGTTCTGTCTGCAGAAACTGTACGGCCAAGGAAAATTCAGTGTTTGTGAATGAATATTCCCTTTTGAAAGAAATGTGACTGGCTGCATTTGTAGGCCGCCCAGAAGAACAAAGACACAGATATGCATTCGTGACTGAATGCCTAAAACATTCATTTCATCATCAAGCCACCAAACCCATTTATAACCACTGAACTACACTTCTGTTTTTACAGTTAGTTATTGTACACCAATCTCCAAACCAGGGGCATGGCATTTTTTTCCAAATTTGTTCTGTCACTGACTTAGAAAAACCATGGTAAGTCTTTTACTACGAACGGAACAGGCACGCACTTTATTGATATACTGAAAGCAGTCACAGGGGCATTATGTCACAGAGCATATTTCTCCATATGGTCTTTTCAGTCATAAAACTTCGAAAGAATATTAAAATCACACAGTAGGGTTACTCGGTTTTCATGCTTCTGTTTCAGAAATATGGCAAATATTAATAAAAGATAACCATTAGTTTTCCCTTGTCAGTTAACAGCTGCAGCAAAACTTATATCCACCTTCATGGGAATACCATCCATTTATAAACATACACATGCACACGGAAAGGCAAGACGAAGTGCCTGAGGTCAGCAAATTAACAAACGTAGTGCAGTCCAAATCAAAGAAATACTACTTCATTTCATACATCTTGATTCAATTTTTTAATTCCTGAATCTGTTCCATCTGAATAACAACTTGAAAATCCTTTAATTTGGGCATCTTTACAGATTCCGAAAGTGAAGAAGTTGCTTAGGTAAGATTCCTGTTCACGATCAGGGATAGTTAGCTGAAGCTGGCAGTCTTGAACTCATTTAGCCTTTGAAAACCTACATTCATTACCTTCTTTTCAGATTTTGATCCCTTTTCAGTGTTTACAACAACAACAGCACAAACATACATGGTGTTAGCGACACCCCCTTCCAAAGGCTTGACACATCATCAGCCTTTAAGAAAACAAGACTATTTTTTGTTGAATCTTTTAGTTCTGTTTTCTTCCTCAGCATCCCCCTGAAAGCAGGTGGCTCCCAAGGACGTCTGTACTCCAGCAGAGTAGCATGCGCCGCGGCCACACGATGACAGCCAAACCCTCCTCGCCTTAAAACTTCCTCCTCAGCAGAAGCCAACAACAGTTCTGCAAAGGGGCAAGGTCTGCTTGTGTTTCAAGTGTCTATGTGGGCATAACAAGTGACTTTTTAAATAATGCACAGCTAGGGTTTTGGATATTTCTGGTGGGAACTCTCCACAGATAAATGGATTATTATTATTTTTTTTTTTTTAAACATGGGGTCGGTTTTCTTTTCTCCATTTTTGCAAATATGCATCCCCTACACAAGGACCACCTTCCACTAGTACTTCACAGTGGCAAGTATGCAGACTTGTGGTCAAGCCTACAATTAGCTATGCTATTAAGTGCACCTTATTAAAACTTTTTAAACTCTTCAAAGACCAGATTCAATGTGACTTGATGGTTCTCAGCCTTTTTCATAAAATGCTTAAACACAGGTATCAGTGGCTGAAATTAACTGGATACAGTAGTATTCAATTTAGTACCAAACTATAGAGTATTTAAAGCATTAAAATGTTTTATCATGAAAAAGTATGTATTACTAATTCTCAAATAGTTGAATTAATCATTAATAATTCCCTGCCATTTTGCTTTTGTTAGTCTAATAAAGAATAAAACACATGATGGTGTTTTCATTTAAACATTCTCTCTTTCACCAGCTCTGGTCACTTTCTCATCAGCCAGTGGATACTTTTACAAAATAAACATTTTGAACATTTTCAAATCAGAACTATTCCATTTCACTGGACATGGTCCATTACTACTACGCAATTTGAAATCACACAGAAAGAACACTGACTTAAGACTGTGGCCTAGGGTGGTTCCACAAACCCTTCTGTATAGAAGATGAAGCCAAAAACGAGTGCATTCCCTGACTTCGCAGCTTTGTCTGCACCCCCGTGCTTTAGAGATCCAGCCTACAGACACTAGAACAGTTGTCTAACATGAACAACCAAATACGGCACTGGCAAAAAACTCAACTGCTGACATAATTGTTCTAATTTTTTTGTTAAGTTTTTCAGTGAAACTCCTGAACACTTTGAAGCAAAATATCTGTTTATTAAAAATGTTTTGTCTTCAACACAATGTTCATTAGACCAGAAATAACTTTCCAATGAGTTCTAACTGGAGGGACAATGAGTGGGAAGAGAAACACAACCTCCCCAAGAGAAAGCGCCTGGTAACACACGGCTCATCACAAAACTCATCACCTTCAATGTGTGTGGGGTGGGGTGGGGTGGGGGGAGGAAGAGAGGAAAGGGGAAGTGAAGGGAAACTAAAGTCTCAACAATCCAGAATTCACAGATCTGGATAGAGCTAAACTTAACTTTTTAAAAGATATTTTATTATAACTGATGTAGTTATTGAATTAAAAAAAAATCTAACTTCTTTTAAATTGCTGGAAGTCTTCCACTAACAAAAATGTCACACTTAATCTTAAGGAACCATTGGGAAATAAGGACTAAAGATAAAATATCTGGTCTTTGTGGACCTCTGCATAGCACCATTAGAAGAGGCAGTATGTCTTAGAAAACAAAACTGCAGCACAAAGTGCAAGATTACATTTGCTGTACCTGCTCTGGAAAGTCCCTTCTAAGGCCTCTCTTAACACTCGCTCTAAAACTTTCTCAGGAGACAACTCTCTCTGCCATTCCCTTGCTTCAAATCATTTATGCGTATCTGATCTCAGGCACTGTTTCCCTGTTTCAGTGGAACTATTTCTCATCACCTTTTTTCTTTCTGCTGGTCAACAAAGATACAAAAACTGTCAGGAGTTTTACAACCCGAAATCTTTGCCCAAAGCACCATCCCTTTGCAATGAAGTCCCAGCAACAGCATTTGGATTCTTTTCTGAGGTAGCTGATACCTCTCTTTTCTTAGAGCACTTAGGTGAAAGAGTTACATTTAGATTCATGCGGTTCTTTAGACAATCTTCGTGCTATAGGGAAGACGAACGGTAACTGTTTTTTGAGCTACAGAATTCCATTAAACTTCTATATTCAGGTTGTAAATGACGAAGAAGAATGCATAGGCTAGGTAACACAGTAATGTAACACAGACTGTGTCTGAACTAGAATCAAGGCTTGAACTGATAATGGACAATTTGAGATCACAAATTTCATGTCAAATTTTATTTGATTTGGTTTTCTAAATTTGTTCGTGAAAAGGTGAGAATCGTGACAGGTAAATCAAGGGAATCTGAAAATGACTCAGACTCTCCCTAATGTGAATTCAGCAATTGTTCACGTAGTTGGATCTGAAGAAAGTTTAAGTCAAACATCACCTGAATTTCAAATACTGAGATATTTTATTATAAAACAGAGTAACAGTTAAAAAGAACCTAATCCTATGTCTCCTAGATTACTAGGAAATGGATATATATATATGCAACAAAGTTCTGACTTCAGGAATTTAACTTTTGTTTCTCATTGCCAATGGTCACCAAACAAGAAATATTCAATATGCCCTTTGTATCCCAGATCACCATTACAAAAATCCCACCTACAAGACATAAACAGGTTTAATGTGGCAACTGTTCCCCTACACAGATTACGTGAGGTGGGATTCGCACTAAGAATACCTACAATGGCACCAAGGCCACCGGTCTGCTCCAGGAGCTACATCCAGATTGTACAAGACATCCAGACAAGGAGATCATCAAATCACTTAGTCACGGCAGTTTTGCCTGCACATATTTAGATTAGAAAAATATGAAATGAGAAAGAAGCATCAAAGTTTGAGCCAGGTAATCTTCTCCCATCACCAAGGAAAGTCTGATGGATTTTAACTTGGCTTAAATAACTGAAACATTCTTTCTTTTGTATAATCATATGCATCTCTTTACTAATTGATGAGATCTGTGTTTTATTTCCAGCAGAAAATTTCTTAGATAAATTGGATTTTAATTTGAAAGACTGTCATACAGATATGCCAAATCCTGACGCTATGACCATTTCCACAGTTCCACAGATACAAAGGCGTAAAAGATAATCTAAACAGGTCAGTCTCAGTCAGATCTGTTATCTGAACTCAAACAAATTACTAGACAGCCTGCATTTCATCTTGTGGAAGGACTGAGACTGTTCAGGAGACATTTGCAGGTTTTAAGAAGTCACTCATGGTTTTGTGTGTCTATTTAAAAAGGGCCAATTCAGAACTGCTTAATCTTCAACCCTTATAAATCAGGTCAAACTTCATACAGGCTTTGCAAAACATGCTGTCCAAATTTAAGGCAGCCAAAATAATAAGACATATTTTGAAAATGGTAGTCAGTACTCTTTCTTCTGGGAGGCAACTAACAGTGTAAATGAAGTGAGTCATGATGTACCAGTCAGAGATAGCCTCCCCCTAATGAATACTAATGAATAACTACCTCATGAGTTTCTCCAAATCAAAAAAATGATCCAAAAGTAACTGACCAGTAAGAGAAATTGAAGTAGGAACAAACACTCAAAACAATAAGGCTCTGAAGGTTGCAGCCTACATTCTTTCCAAGCACAGAACAAACATCTGTATTCCCACTTTCTCGATTACTCCGTCAAGGATTCACAAGATGCCTGCAATTGCAGCGCTGACAGCACGGAGGGCTTCGCCGCTGACTTCAACAGGCTCAAGAACTGGCCTGTCTTCCTGACCCGATAAGCTCAGGAAGCTGCACACCCCGCACTCGAACACAGGCACAAACCTGCTGCGGTTGAGGACAGCAGCCTCTGCTAGCAGCTCAATACTTGGTAATATTAAACTCCTGGGTTCTAGCCTTGTCAACAACAACAACAAAGTGAGAGAGGAGACAGAGAAGGGAAACAAATACAAATACCTCTACAGTGAGTTGGAAACAGTACAAGAAAAGGCTAGATACGTATATTACACATCAAGGGAGAGGGAGGATTTCCTGCTTTTTAGTATGATAAAATCTACTCTGAGCCACATCTAGCATTTGCAAGCTCTCAGGCCATCTCAGTTTCATTTGCATTTCCCCGGCTCCATAGATGAACACTGACAATTCTGTCTTTCAGAATTTTCTTTTTCGTAGACTGATACACTGGAAAGAGAGGAGGCACAAGCTTCATTCAAAGCTGTCATTACTTGAACAGCAGCTATCTAAAAATGCATCAAGTATTTGGAATTTTTTGGCAAAGATGAATTAGTGGACAGAATGTAATATAGGAAATTAATTATAAAATATTCAGATTATTCCATGGCAGCACAAATAAAAATACTTTTGCTATTATTTGAGAAATATAATTTTGACAAAACTACATTACATTTGAAGGGCAAAGGTTAAAAAAATGCTATCGCCATTCTATGTGCTTCACAGATTACATTAAAAGGATTACGTAGCAAGTTCTACAATTAACTAGACAAACAAGAAAAGAAAAAGTAATGAATATGTAGAAGTTCATTTTGTTAACTGGAATCTTGTTTTTTATTTCTAAATGCTTTTTCCTGCTAAAGCAACAGCTCTCACTAAAGACATTCTATACAGCTCTTAAGTTCAGAAAATTTTTCTTTCGACTGTTGTGACAAGGCCTATATTCCTCTGGCAGGGAGTCGTCGTATTTGTCACCTTCCCACTATTCAAAAATATTTGGAAGCCATTTATCTTTATGTTGAAACAAGTAAGTAACAATCACAATTAGACTAAGCATGGGAAAATTTAAGTCAGAAGATAAAATTTTCATAGAAATACGAGCACTAAAAATGGCAGGCATTACTGGAAAGTATCCTGCAAATGTATCCGTTTGCTTGGCAGGCGGAATCTGAGCATGTTAAAAGACAAGAGTTAAATGCATTAGACAGGCAGAACAGACAAATATATTTTGTCTTATTATTCCAATGTATTTGCAGCAGAAATCAAAACAGACTTTCAAGAAAGTACTTGTTTGGTGTTTATTTGAACAGCACTGCGATAAGAGCAATAAATGTCTCCATTCAGCATAGAATTAGGTGTTAACTTCAGGCAAGTAAATAATCCAATCTACCTTCAGTAAAGCAGTTAATGCATGCCTAAATTTGACTAAGCCCTAAACTGAAACGATGTGCTTGGTGCATTATCTTTCAAGGAAGATGAATGTTGAAAATTTTGGTTCTCTTACTAGAATTAAGTAGTACAGCTCACAGCAGTATGGTATCAGTGTTTTGCTTCCTGAAGTATCCTATATGGATGATACTGAGTGAATCAAGTCATCTTAGAGTTAGTGCAACTAGCGATAGTTATTCAGTCTTTAATATTCTTCCTTTCTCTGGTTACATCAATGTAGTAGTAAATCAGGTAAATCTAAACGAGGTTTTACTGACACTAGATAAAGCTGCTACCAGTCATCTTTCCAAATGTGTCAGGCTCATGATCAGAAACAAGAGCCCATAAAAAATAAGCAAAGTTGTTTGAAGTTGCTGATACAGACATACAAGCATGCCTTTGTCCTTCAAGATTTCCATAGCTGAAAACAAATAAAAGCCAAATTCTGTATCTTATAATTCCTGTTTCGGGTCAATTCATAAAATCACTTAATGATGGTAAGAACTAAGGGCTGAGCTTGTGTCTCCTATGTATTCGTATCCATCTGCGCTATGTATTTCTCAGTCTGTGGTATTCTCCATAGGAACCTACAAGCTTTGTCACAGCAATGTTTCTGCAGAAATTAGGAGCTGCTACAAATCAGAGGAGTATAGTAGATGATCTGTTCTGAAGCAGAAGGTTGGAAACATACAATGAACACAGTGAATCCAAGGCAAATAATTTAAAGGAGATTCAGTCGAGTGAAACAAATCAGATCTGTAGGTAAATATACTTCAAAGTGAATCTGCCAGACATTCTCTTAAATAGAAGAGCTGTTACTGCACTTATTGTCTTAAAAAATAGCTAACATATTTATATAAAAAACATAACACAAAATTACAACTAAGACTTATCCACATTACCATATCTTTACTCTCTTGCATGTATAATCTTCTGTCATACAGCACACCTCTTTCAATCAGTACATATGCTGGACAATGTTTTAAAAAGCTTGTACTGTAAAATGGTGTTTTTCCTTCTATATGTCAACCCCGTATCTCTGAATCAATGGCAGATTAAAGTAGATTCATGATACCGGTAAGAGGTTCTGCAGAACATGTCCCAAACCAACGCTTATGACAATTCACAGAATCCCCTGGTCCTTGGTCAGCCCCACATTACATCCTGAGTTACATCTGGGCAGGTTTATAGGCATGGCAGGTACTGCAGAGGTGCGATTTCCTTGATCTTAGAGAACTGTTACTAAGACCGGTTAAGTTCTTTGAGTGACCAGGAGGAGCACGCAGAAGAGAAAGACTGTTCTCTGCATACATTCTACCCATAAAAAAGTGTCTTTCTGGTTTTCTAATAAAAATATATTAGGAAAGGCTCTCTAATCAAAACACAACTGAAGATTGTTCTACCGTGAAACTAGTATCTGTCTGGGTTTCTTTTATCAGCAAAGGACATGTATGTAAATACTATTCTAATGGCAATATGGTATTAACAGTGTTATATTGCACGATTAACACCATCTTTACATAATATACAAGGCACAAAAAGCACCACATACTCTCTGAAGCTCACATAAGTAAGTACTGGGAAAGTGCAGAGACAGTAACAAGAATTTATATACATTTTTATATATATAAAGAAATACAGCTGCATATTCTAGTCTAACACATTAAGAAAGAAATGTAAATCCATATTTTTTCCCAATTCATATTCTATTATTTTATGAATTACTGTGCAAGACAATGTGTGTGTTTGTAAATAGCTATGTCCAAGGCAAATGATCCTATCAAGAATCGTTTCAATTCCATTTTCTAGACTTACCATCAAGATTACCTTGTTGTTGGAAAAGCTCTATTACATATTACATTACCTATACTCATTCTTTTTTTAGCTTGATTTACAATTATTGCATGCGAGGGAGCATGTGTGACCCTAAGCAGCTTCTACTAATATTTAAGATATCGTATACTTGTATCTAAGGACCACATTAAAAATTCTCATCACAAATTTCAACAAATATGGGTGCCCAAAGTTGACGCACACCCACTCCAACATACAAAAACCACACATCAGCAACCACAAACCAAATACTTGAGCACTCAGATTCACAATTTGTACAGGGACTGTGAGAAAAGAATGGATTCCAACCAAATAGATGACATATTCAAAAATTATCATGCAGGTTTTTGTCCTGCTTCTGTAGATTTGTGCACAGTTCTCGCAGAGTGGATTGGTTTCCAGGATCAAGGTATTCAGGGGATCAGCTAACATACACTGCATGTATCTTAACTCAGTGAGCTTAAAAACTCCAGCAGATGCCCCATATGTCTCCTACAGTTTTTAAAAACCTTTGAATATTTCAACCCAGATTTCAAAAAAGCTGAAACAAAGCAAAGGAAAGTTAGTCTGCAATGACTTCTATCTTCAAAGTTGCTAACTTGCTCCTTCAAGAAATCTGAACTGTGCACACTGAAAAATATATGAAAACTGATAAACAAGACAAGCTTTCCTGAAGTGTTTGTAGTCTCTTATTTAGAGCACATTTGTAACCCTGTAATTTGTCATGCACTTAGACTTTTTCTAAGGGTCAAGCAAAAAGGTGTGAAGCAAACAGGTATCTCAACACACTTTTTCTGAATTTTCCATTATAGAGTGCATCAACAGCCAGCACAACTGAAACAATACAGCACAGTGACATTAAATTACTAATAACAAACGAAACTTTTAATCTTCAGAAGACATTAATGAGTGAATCCTTAGATACTCTGAAGAAATATCTAGGTAATTACTACTAAACAGAAACCAAGATAAAACCCAACATTGCTGAGGTTCAGAGGAGGCATAGGTCCTAATTCTACCGTGCAAGCTCATAGTTAGTTTTTGTTTTATTTAGGTATTTCTTGCAGTCTGTCATGCCACAGTGTTGACTCCTCAGGATTCAGTACAGTACTCCACTGATAGACTGAGGTAAACAAAAGTCAAAAGTCTCTCAAAGCTCTAGGATTTGGATCAAAACTGAAATGCCCAGAGGCAAAGCAAAGCACAGTCACTGCTGATCTGTTTCTGTCCTTCCCTCTTTTACTGAGGAAGGAAAGATTAAAATAAAATGATCTGTTAAAGCAGTAAATTTTATTTTACAGTTTTAACAGGTAACAATTCAGTTACTTAATCCAAGCGTCAGTGGATTTTACAAACCTAAGATCCTTGAGGAAGGTATGATATTGCACACAGTTTGCTGATAGGTAAACTGAGGAACAAAGTTATTAATATCCAGTTTGAGACATTACTAGCATTCTTGTTACCTGATTTAACATACAGAGGACCCAACTCTTACAAGTTCTTTTTTATCTACCAAGGAATGTGCACAAACTTCTGCAGAATTACGTCCATGGTTAAGTAGCAAGGCACCCTCACCCTTGTCCTTTGGAGCACAGGTACTTCAGCTTGCTATGTCACTCATACTTCCGAATTCTTTGTTCCATAACACCAAGTGGCAGCTTTGGGAGTTTTACCTGATTTGTATGTGTAAATAACTGTCCGTATGTGTGCACTGTATTCAACAAATGCTTGTATGTTTTCCAACAGTGAAATTAAAAGAAAGAAATACATCGTATTTTCTGAAAATGACACCAACTATAAATAAAAGTGATCTAACATAATATTCTTGTAAACATCTGGCTTTTCTATGCTGCTTAATAATTTAAGAAGCTACAACAACCAGGGGCAGACTTAGTGAGCTACCCTTGGGATGGAGGAAGTAAGAGTCATTGTTTAATAATTCCCAACGTGAAAGGGACTCTGGCCATTGCCAGCAGACTAGTCCCAACTGGCTTTCTACTAGGGTTATGTTTATTCAAGTGTTCTCCTTTATGAAGAAAACAACTTGGCTTTATTTCAAGATAAAGAAAAACCTTCAAGCAGCAAAATATTTTAAGGACAGATGTCTGATCTTGAAACAGCAACTAACATTGCCAGAATGTATCTGTGTAATAAACACTTACTCATCAGGTCCTCCCTAGAATTGCATGCATTTCTTTTTATCCACTATGCTGCTCACAAAAAAGTAGCACAGGAAACAGTTTTCTCTACTGTCTCTCAGAACAGCTTTAATTAATTCCTTTTATTCTAATAAAAATTGAAGTTCTATTATAAACATTGCTTTTTTCTCTCTGGGGACTTAATTATGCCTATTACACCTGGAACTGTGCTGCTGAGAACAAGGAGGTGCGTGGTCCAAACAGCAGCAAGAGAGAGGGACCTCAGTGCGGAGGGCACCTGCCCTGCACCTCACTACTGCGCCCACCTCTGTTCACCACCCGTGCTTCCGACTGCTCAGCACACGTCTTTACTTCCTCTCCACCCAGTGCACCCACTCTTGAAGCTAATTGCACTGATGCAGTTTCATCCCCAGCAATCTTTCAAGCTACGATTTAGCCAGAACAAATTATAGGCAGAGCTGGTAACCATGGTAATGACTAGTATTTTCTAACTCTTTCCAAGATACATCCCTGTTGCTTTTACATGTTTATGTCTTTGCCAAACCCTAACAACTCACGCTGAAAATTTCCTTGCCAGGTACTTGAAACAAGCTGAATATTTCCTAAAAATAAAAAAAAAAAATTGCGTTTTCCAGAAACAGGATTACACTGAATTCAGTGTTTTGTAAATATTTTTTAAAAACAACTCATAAACCATTTCACTGAGAAATTCTAGTACCTTTCTCATTTTAGATCAGGGACTCAAAATTGGCAAGGAGACTGACACAGTATCAAGGATGTGCTCTTTTCTCTTCTTGTGGAGCTGTGTCCATCTCTAGTCAAGATTTAAAGCCTCTGAATATCACCATGGCACCTTGTCAACAGGGGCCTGTAAAGAGTTTGGCAGCACAACACTCTAAAATCAATATTCCAGCCATACTGTGCATGCTCCAGAGTTTCAAGGACATTCAAGACTTTGCCTGCGATTGCCACTGTCATGAAGGAAAGGCATGAACGCCGAAGGCATGAGGCAGGAAGGAGCAGCTCAGAAACACTGTATTTTATTACATGTGACAGAGTAAGAGACAACTGGCGGGAGACAAGGACAGGAATGGAAACTGGAGGACAACTTAGAGGAAGTATATAACAGTACCATGCCCAGGCGTCAGGGTGCTCACATAAACTAGCAGGCTGAGCTGTAAATGAGAAGAGCGCAGGCAGGCAGCATTCGCAGCTGCCTGCTTAGTTCGCATTCTTGGCAGCTCCAAGCTCACACTCACTCCTGGCAGCTTTTCGCGGCTGCCCCTGGACTGCTCTAAAGGCCACGTGGCCATGGTCCAGAACATCTTTAGGCCTCTGCCTGTCAGGGAAGGTTTGCAGGTAGGTAGCCAGGCCCTACCCTCAGCCCCTTCTCCAGAGACATTCCAGCTTGCTATATGCTAGAAAGTCATCAACAGGTCATGTTAGGGGATGGGATCTAGTTCACCATGTTTTCACCCTTAGCCCGTCACACACATCCAACATCTCTCTCCTCACTGTGGTTTAATTAGGTCACAAGTTGCATTACCAACCTGCAGAGCCCTCCCGATGCTCAGGGGCAAGGGTCCGAGCGCAGCATTCTCCCGGCCCCGAGCAGGAAGCGCTAGCCCCGGGACAAAGGCAATTTTAACAGGTCCCCAGGGGCCAAGGGATTGCTTAGCACTGATGCGCCGCAGCAAGGAGATCTGAGCTGTTTATTCAAGAATTTCACATTCATCCCTGGAAGTTATTTTCCTAGCTTCATTTCTACACTGAAAAATAAAATCTATTATATTTACCATGCTAACGGCAAAGCACATTCACCTTTTTCACAGCACTTCCATTCTTAGAATATATAATCCGTCTGTTACTAAATTAGGCTGGCCACAAGGATTACGTGACATTCTCACAGTCACTCATTCTATGGCAACAGTTACACACAGTAATCTCAGTTTCAGCCATATTTTAGACATTTTAAAATCTCTCACCCCAAACTACCAATGAACTCACTGATGTAATTATTGCATGTTGTTTGTGCCAAAACATGAAAGTTTGGATTAACCTCCTAGTCTGTCCATTCTTGATCCTCAGCAAAATCACACAAACAACTCTTCTAGGAATCTTACTTTCAGGCTCTCTCTCTTCACTGTCATTGCCTGATAAAGTACACTGTAAGAAGCCAAAGTAATAATATATTTCTATTCAAGGCACATCTTCATTTAGAACTATGCTGGAAATAATTACAAATTTTAATTTGGCCCTAAACTGAAGATTTTTACCCATTTAATTCTGCCTTTTTTTTTAATTTACTATTCTGCCAGCGAGCACTTTTCAGATAGAAAACTGTAGTTTTCCTTCACTTAGCTCTAAAGAATCTACTATGGCCTGAAGGCGAAAGCATTACTTTGCTAGCTGCTGTGAAGAAATTGAGCCCCATTCCTTTTTCAATCCTCCATGCTGTTCTCCAGCCTTTTCTCTCTACCTTATCACTGGAGCACCTGCTTGTTCATTTGGCAAAAACACTGTTTTCAGGAAGCACGTGCTGTACTTAACCTTTTAAATAAATTTCTCTATGTACTCAAGTCAAGAGTAATTCTATTACTTCCTTTACTGAGAAAAAGAGATTTCTTAATGAGTCAAAACTCTATGGAGAAAAAAAAGTGTCCCTTTTCCATAATATTATTCAGCAACAGCTAATGAGATGTGTGTACTGTCTAGCTAAATTTTCCAGTGTCCTTGGCCTGTGATTTATTGAACTGGTAGGAAGCACTGACGGATATTTACATTGATATAGCAATTTCAGCTGTCCATGGTAAATACAAAAGCCTGTCACAAAACTAACAGTGCAGATTCTCTGACATCCAGCCAGACATCCCAGACAATTATGATGCTATCCATTAAAACAGAGTTAAAATCGATTTTGAGCACAACTACTCATCTAAGTTTTTATGGCACATTCTATTGAAGAGAAAAATTTAACTTTGGTATCCTGATCAGATTCTAACTTGCCTACAACTTCTGAACTTGAAATAGAAATTGCATTTAATTCCTGTCTTGATAAATGCTATTTAATTAGGATTTTCCTAAATGTCTGCTGTAATAGGTATCAGAACATGATAATTGGCCAACTGTAGAGACACAAGTCTATCAAGTATGAAAAGCAGATTTTTGACATGTAAAACCATCAGAAACAATAGGAAAACCTTCGTCTGCAATAAAGAACTCTAGGGAGTAGGAAGAATGAGTCCTTGCTGAAAGTAAGTATCTTAGATGAAGGCATATGAGACTTTCCCGATCCCAAATAACAACTTTTCTGCTAAGAAGTAACAGCACTTAATCGGGTCTTGTTTTTTGTTATTTTAAGTTAACATAAAAGGAAAATCCAGCAACAAAACTGGCTTTACTTGTATGAAAGTTAGCATCATTTGCTGAGAATATGTTGGGAACTCCTTTTGCTTAGAAAAACTCGATTCAGAAAATGTATTTTATATAAAGAATAGAGGGAGCCAAAATTCTGGTCTACCATTATTCTTCTGACTTCCAAAGAAACTGTCAACATCCAAATTAAAAATATATTTATAGCCTGCTTTAAAATCAGTTCAATTAAAGAAACAGCCAGTATTTCAATCAATGAGATGAAAACCTTATGTGTTTTCTTTTGCAACAGGCAAACTGTGAAGATACAGTTATGTTATGCTATGAAGTCTTCAAAATTTATTATAGTGAATTTTTTATAGTGAAGTTGTAGAATTATAGTGAATTTTGTAGACTACCATCTCAAAGTAAAATACTAGTGGAAAAATTAAATACTTACGCTCTCTCTTCTCCAGTGCTTTAGAGAAGATTTTTTTCATTAGAAAAGAAATTGTATTCTAATTTTGAATCAAACTAAATGCCAACAAATGAACTTTAACATACAATCCAGAAATCGCATACATACACCACCTTATGACGGTTGTGCCAGCTTAAATATCATGGTGCACACATACATGGAATAAGAAGTAAAGCAAATTAGCAAAAGCATGAGCTACATAAAAAACAGTATGTTCGAAGTTACCAACATGCACAACATAAAATATATGGCGATTTTTAATAAAAAGCAGCACTTGTCTATAAGATATCGCACAGTATCCCACATATTGCAGGTCTTTTATACTGTTCTGTATGGGGAAAGAGATAAACTTTTGATGAATAATAACTATTAGGCTACGTTACTTCCTATGTGATAATTACCAAAACATTGGCTAAATAGTCAGGTAAGTTTTAGCTGATGGGATAGTAAGACTTACTTTCTATATGACAGAAAAAGAAACCTTTTAGTCTTTAGGCAGCATAGGAAACTCATTTGCACCTATATATCATTTCTGATGAGCTGAGAGATACTCCCCTTCTGCCAGGCCTCTGTGCTCCCCTTCCACGACAGCCCTGAGGAAGCAGACAGTCCTCACTGATAAAAGACGAGGCTCCCAAGCGAAGAACACAAAACCGACCAGCCTCACCATCATTGCAGCTGCCTGTCACTTCACTGGCAGCTTTATTTTAACTAGAGCTTAAGAGTCTATCCAGGTGAAAATACGAGTGACGAGGAACAGTGTGTTTTCCCTTGTACAGCTAGGGAATTTTAAATATATGCTTACCAGGATTACTGAGCACTCCTGTAATCAAAGAAACACCATTTTAAATAGTTCATTCTATTAAATCCATTAGCACCAAAAATTCACTTTAACCAAAAATCCTGAAGTCCTAACTCCACTGTGAGTTTTAATTGCAATGGAGACCTTACACTCAGTAAGGCATGAATGAGATCTTCAGAATGAGCTCTTCAGAATGAGCTCTATCTTGACAAGGAAGGTGTAAGTGTGCTTTAAGTAAACTGAAGTTGAAAGGAAAATGTGTCACAGATTTGTATTTAGCAACAAAAACTACAACGTATCCCATAAAAATAAGTATATTTCCCATATTTAATGTTAGGACATCTATATTTAAGAGCTTAGGAACGCAGCAGAAGATTGCAAACACAGTTTTAATGTGCAAAATTAAATTCTTTCACAATCTGAAGAAGTGAATTCTATTAAAAAAAGGATTTTCCTTTGAAGTCCTAAGCCACTTCTACCTTCCTCCCATCAAACGCTGAATTCAAATTTGAGTTTAAGCACACAGCAAAAGGTTTAAAATAAGATATGGGTAAGCATTTCCATAAGAGCCTTAACCCAGCTTAAACTGGCACCAATGCCCATGAAGATGCTTAGTATAGATCAGCAGTCAAAGAGAAAGCCATGCAAGAGACTTGGGCTGTCTGGTTACTTGACCATGCTGAAGCCCTGGTTACTACTACTCCACTGCTATCATTCCTCTTATCACAGAAAAATCACTTTATACCACACCACAACTGATTTGTTGTGTAGTCCAACTCTTGGAGGGGGGAGGATGAGACATGCAAAACAGATAACCAAAGTGAATACAACCAGTAACGAATACAGTAACTCAAACATCTCTCAGAGATAAAGTCTGATAAGCATATTCTATGACAAAATTTTGCTCAGATTTATATATGCAAATCTCACAGAATTCAAAAGGATTGCGAAGATGAAACAGCTCTAGCAGTGCACAAAGAACTCAACTTTACAAATAAGAATCCAACTTGCAAGTGCACATCAGTGGTCTGCTGATGTCACCTTAGTCCCACCCTTAGGCCATTCTCACTTGCAAAACTGAAGTCTTACCTAGCTGGATGCCACAAAGTATTCCATGCTGACATTTCATAAAGAACTTAAGAATTGTTCATTTAAAATAAGATTTTAGCTATAGCATCCACCCATATTAATGCATTTAAGTCAAGAGAAAAAGTCCTGAATCACTTCCTCAATTCAGTCCTGCAATATGCCCAAAATCACTTGGCAAAAAAAGAGCAATTAAACTCTGCTCTTTTCCGTAGCATGAAGTAGTACAAAACAAGTAACCGCAACAGCAGGTAGTAGAGTGGCAATAAATTTTTCTGGCACAATTAGGTTTTTCCACTTGAGTGAAACAGCCAAAGGATATAAGAAAACAGCCAACAATATATCAATGGCAAGCATGGAAAGAATCAGTCAAGAGAACACACAGTTTGGTTCCCTATTTGAGGAAGGAGAGAAGGAAAAAAGGTGAATTTCCACCTGGAACGAATTCATAATTTAGTCCACAGTGCAGAATTCTGGCAGCTGTATTTGCTGTTATATCAAATCAATATCCTGAATCAAATTTGCAAACACCATTTGCAAGCAGCCGTTTTCATGCATTCACACCTAGGTAAAGGTGCAGGAGCGGGTGGAGGGAACAAAATTTTCCATTAGGACGCTATTATCACCAGCCTACACAGGGATGTAGTCACAACTAACCATGCCCCCACTTTCACCAGCTCTCTTATCCAGTAAACCTATCATATGCGCACAAAGCAGCTGATTTAGACTGAAGCAGTGCTTAACTACAGGTTTCTACGCATCTAATGATACATGAAGCAGCCTATGTCTTCTCAAAAATGGAAGGCTGAAAACTGGTAACAAAATGGAAGCTTGCAGTAACATAACAAAGAACTTAAAAACTCCTAACAAATTAGAGATGAAAGAAAACATGAGCACAAAGGCAGAAAAAAGAGACGAAAAAGATGAATTTGTCAGTAAAACTATACCGCTGTACAAAGCAAGTAAAAAGAGCTTCCATCAGAAATCAATCGAAAGTCAATGGGAAAACTGAGCTAGACTCTTTCATAAGCCCTGAAATTCAGAGCTACATCAGCTATTCCTAGGTGGCCTTTAAAAAATATGACTGGAGTACTAAGATGCAACTAAGGCTTTTAAAACATTGAACATTACAATTCCACACAATCTGGCTCTCCAGTGCTACAAAAACAGCCTGCAGGAATAGCATCTATGTGGTTTTATTTTACGTAGCTTTGGAATTGAGAAGTCAAGGGATGAACAGCTCATTAGTCCTTAAAAGAATCAGGGAGCACCAACAAAATGTGTACAAGGTGTTCATGTCAAAATCCCTAAAGGTGTATTTAAACTGCCATCAACAAACTGTCATTGATTTGCTGAAAATCATTATTCTAATCATAGTTATTTACTCTGTAACTGTAGTCGGGCAATACTGACAACTGACCACGCAAGAACTAATATATTGCCACATAAACCTTCTAGACTGCACTTATGTGTGTTTCTTACCTCTGCATTTAACTCCGTATCATTAAAAAATTAAACAAACAAAACAGAAAATAAAATCTGCCTGATAGTCCAGTTTACATGAAATTCCAGAGAAGCAATAGAAGACCGATAACACAATGTTGTTCTAATAAAATCTGTTGTAGACAGGAAACTACCAAAACATAGTAAAAGAATTACAACAGGTTGCATAATATTGCTATATTGTGCTTTTAGTGGCAACAGACTGGCTATGAAATCAGAAGAGACTGTAAAGATTTCAGTCCTGGCTGAGGTAAAAGTTTTAAGGTAAAGAGAGAGAATGAAGAGATTAGCAGTTAGACCAGCAGTGGATACAATGAGAGAATCGACTAAGCAGGCAAGTCGCACAGGCTAGACTTCATCCTGGTGCCAACTGATGTTCTATACCTATCAAAAAATTTGAATTATTCTTCAAGCAACAATTAAAAAATGCCCTGTGTTGATAACAAGGGACACTGATCCCTAAAATAAAATTGAGGAACATGACATTTACGTCAAGACCAGAAAGCCTGCACTTCACCCTGACCCCAGAACAGATGACTTGCCAGCGGGAGACCCTGCCCTCTGACCAGCGGAGGATGCCAACCTGGCTACAACGCATCACGCCTGCCATTACAGCTGTGAAGTTACTCCTGACAAGAAAAAAAACAGACAACGTGCAGCAACCCTGCCTAGGATTTAGGGAGGCTGAAGTAAGTGAGACGCTGAGTCAAAAAGTCACTCTGTGTTAGTTCTTGACTTCTAAAGGTTAGAAGGCATCTATCCAGAATCTGTTCTTCATCACCAACCAAGAACTCAGGAGGACTTGACAGCCAGCATCTCTTGTCCTCCGTAGTGCACAGAAACAATCCTGGCCAAAACACTTGGATATGTATGCCTTGGTGTTCAAGAGTATGTGGGTAACATGAGTTTGAGTGGATAAAATCAAGATGCTTAGAGATTTTGTGTAATAAAATCACCTTCTTCTTCTGTAAGACACTGTACTGAGTTTTGTTAGTTTAACTTCCTACATCTCAACAATTAAAATACAGTTCTCCTAATGTCTTGTCCATTTCCTAATGCTAGCACAAACCTTTTCGTATGTATGCTAGTTGAGCTTCTTTCTAGGACTATATATCATTTGTTGATTTAAATTAAAGACTAGCAGAATACAGCACATATTTACAGTAAATAATGAAATACCATCATAGCTCCATGCTCCCTTTCCGACTTAACGAGGATGCCTTCCAAGTTCCAGAAACAGAAGAAATTATTTTCTTCATGAAGGCATTTGCATACTATTTCATTCAACTATTTTAGCCATCTCCCAGTATAAAATGATTTTGTTTCTAGACACTTACTGCAAGAGTAGCCAAAAACAACATGAACATTAAGGCACCTAATGCAAGACTGCAGTTTTCAATAAAAATGTGTTAATTCTGTAATTTTGACAAATCTTAATCTTCCTAATGAAAATGAAAACAGAAGACACTTCTCAGAAGGATGACAGTAAAGAGGAAACTGCAAAAATCTTTACTATCACTGCCTCTTTAGCCTTGCACCGCTTGCTGAGTGGCAGCCACGCCATATCCTCTTTCAGTGTATTCTTTTGGGGAGTGGATGTAGACTACTTGCCTCCACCATCAATCTGCTTAGATAATAGGTAATTCTTGAACACCCAGCTAGGGGACAAGATCAGACAAATTAGTAATATTGCTACTGTAGTTACGATGTTCTTTCCGAATCCACAATTTTTTGCAGGAATATGCAGGAAATGCAAGAACTGACAAAGATTACAATGAATCTATCCCTCTTCCACTTAGTTCACAGTTTGTGATGTTAGTGGAACTGACATGTCACAGACGGCCAAGCTACCATGCTTAAGAAGCAGAACATGACCAATTATTCTTGAAAGAAAACCCATCAATGTATTTAAAATTCTACTATCTGCTGAAACCTTCATAAAACCAAGAAATAATATTTCACATATTCATGGCAATTTTGCTTACCTCTTGCTACCAAGGAGTGACCTCTCTGCAATATGATCAGCAGAAGACTATGAATTTTAAGGTTCAGCAAAAGCTCTGGACTGTATCCTCAACTGATGTAAACACACGTGTTCGTAATGGCTAAGAATCCAGCGCCTATTCTGGTTTTCCAGAATGCATATTTCAAAGCTGCTGCAGCATCCAAATAAATGCAGTATACCTTAACAATTCACTTTTAATCTTCTATTATTTTTTGTTGAGTAAAAAATGAGGGTTGTGCTAGTATAAATGTTGTTGAGGCAGACTGCAAAAGAACAGTTATGAATTTAATGAGTCCATCTACAACATCCAGTATATCTAACAACTAAATGGATGATCCTAGCTTAAAACTTAATAGGCTGGTCTGGCAGTTAAATCCTTTATAGCAATTAAAGTGCTTAACCAACAAGTTCAGATTCCGTTTACTGTGATTGCAAGATTAATATCTACTGAAACTTTAATGAAAAAGGAAGTGAAGCAAGTGGCTTCCGTGGCTTAAGTCTGACAAAAGGAGGTATCTGCATTAGTGTTCAACAGTTTGCTGAAGAAATTGCCTTTCTTATCTGTAAGCCTTTTAATCTCAGTCCCAGTGAAAGAGAGGAGTGAAAAGAAAAAACAGGACAAATAATAGTTCACATGAAGGACACCCTTTATCAACTATTCATGAGGTAGCATGGACAGATCTTCCAGCCTTTTGGAAATCTTATGCTGGTTGCGATAGGATGTTGTCTTTGTAAAGTACTTACGCCTGACCTCTGTAAAGCAGCAGATAGGAACTCAACGCCAGAGAAGAGTGAATTGTTCCAGGAAGACCCAACATTTATATACTGCACATCTGTTTAAACTGAAGAAAACTAGGGGAAATATCCTAATGAAGACTCATCATTCTTTATCACCAATGTGCCACTGGCTGAGAAATGAGTCACACTGAAGACTCAGTGTATGGAAAAGTTATAACCGGGACTCATTTACAGCACAGATTTTGTATCACAACTAGCTGTTGACCCTTTTCAGTAAGCCATAAGATCTCTTCATAAGATCTGCAGGATGATCGCCACAGCTAGCTATATTTTCTTAATTTTAACCTCCAGAAAACCCCTAAGAAGTTGGATAAAATTTGGAATACTTCTAGAATTCCATAAGTTTCCTTAACTTCAATAAAGATCCAAAATTATTACCAATCATCTATCAGCTCTGAAACAAACCAAGTCATTAATGAAGTCTTCCTGTCACTGTTGAAACATGTTAAATGGGTTAAAATTCTTAATCAGAGAGAGATTATATTACTATACCACCCACCTTTAAAGAAAATCACTAAGTATATGTGACAGTAGAGAAGAAGACAAAAGAGAAAAAAGGAAGAAAGGAAAAGGGAAAAAGGGGAAAAAGAGATATGGGAAAAGGGAAACGGGAAAAACAGAAAATGCTGTTTTCTAATCACATGATTCCCCCCCCCCTTACTTTGCCAGTCTTGGATAATTTTAAGTAACTGAACCATCTGTCCACTATGAGTTAAATTAAATTTAAAACAATTTAAAGTATGCACTAGCATTTAAGAGTTAGAATGCATTTACCACCTTAAGTGAATTATCATTTTGATACTACATCAGAGACAACTTTACTCTTATCAAAGTATCAGAATACAAAGCATATCACCTACTCTCATTCTGCTTACTGTTGAATTCAGGATTTGTTTATCTCAGGTTTCTAAATTCAGTCAGGACTAAATAGGAGTCCTGAATTTCAAGGCTGAGGTTTAACAGACAGAGTATTTTCTAAGTCCTTTCCTCCCTGTTTGGAGTCTTACTGCAAGTCCTGTTTATTTTTTGTTTCACCAAGAGTGATGGAAGATTAATCTTTTGTTTCCTGAACAGCTAACACCAACATCACCCCTTTTATCAGAAAGTAGAAATGCCTGACTTTCTACTGATTGACTCATGTGCTTGGCCAGTTCTCCTTATTCTTTACAGACTTATATTCAGGCTCTTTTTGCTAGACTTTACTGTTTTGCAATTCAGATTTTAATTGCATATATTTTATATTCTGTATGTTATATACAAAGACAGCTCAAAGATAATGCAATCATTACTAATATTGGTAATTGAAAGAGACTTTTTCTTCTAAAATTATCTTCAAATTTTAGTGTTATTTCACCAAGCACAGGAGGGCATGTAGTAAAGATAGCTGCAACGTGATATATTTCCCCTCCCACTGGAAAATTCTACCTGACAGACTTAAAATTTTTAAAATATTGCAGGATTTGTCTAGGTGAGTTCTTGCCTATGTCCCTCCTGCTAAAAAGGGAGAGTGAGTTAGGCAGTAGCATGGGCACATCGTAACTGCTACACTACAAAGTTGCCGTGCTAGGAAAGCAGACTCCAGATTCTGCTGTCACCACTGACTGGACTGCCCAAAGTGCAAAGTAACAGGGCCAAGAGCATCCTTCACTGCACTCTGTAGCGTAAGACCAAGCATATATTCAAGCATGCAGTAACAGGACAGGAGGAAAAGTAATTCTCTGCTCCTCCACTACACTGAACAGGATCAATGACCAGCAAATTCAGGGAGTTCTATGTAAGCAGCTCAGATTTCCAAACTGCAGGACCAGGAAACTTTACAAACACTGCAGAATTTGGCCTATTACAGACTTACAATATTACCTTTTGAGTATTTTCTTTCTGAAGAACTTAGCCCAGATTGTAAGCACCATTTCATATGAAGCTGTAATAAAGTCTCCATGTGATGTTTCCCTACTACCTACTAACTCAGTATCCCTACGCACAGGTTACAATTCAAGGAAATCAGGACATAGTCTGCCTGTACGTGAAGATCACTGTTCTAACAGACAATTTCTATTATTCTGAATACAAAGCATACTCAGACTCATTATAAAGAAAAGTCATATTGTAGCAGGCATACAGACAGCATGTTAGAAACCTGATGCTAGGATTAAGAAAGAGTCAAAATATTCTATTCTCTACCCTAGAGCAAAATTAGCAGCACTTTGAAGTTCTGACACAAAAATCTTCAAAGTCTGCCTAACAGTAACAAGGAGTTTGGGTTGAAGTACACTGTTTAAAAGGGACTGTGAAATCTGTAGGCCTGAATAAACCATGCTGGTTTAGATCCAGCCCTTCCATCCCCTCCCTACAGTCCTGTGTGGCTCCAGACCTCCCTGGCAGACTTCCCTTCCTCCTAGCTTTGGCCACAGGATACACCACAGGATTTATATCCAGAGGCAGAGTTTCAGGATGCCAGGGTTCAGCATGAGGTCTCATCAACTTTTCTCCATTCTGTTTTCACATTCCTTTGCATTCTCCAAGGCTATGCAGAATACCACAGACTATAGCTACAGTGGTACCTAATCTAACCACCAACCAAGAGAGCAGATAAACTGCTCCTGCTAAAGCAAACACTCATGTGCAATTCCTATCAACCACCATCTTGGCCCACACTAGTATTTCAACAAGCCACACTTACGATAGACCCAGGCTCAACCAGCATGCAAGTACAGAAACCAATTTCATGTGATAAATTTCAGGCCTCACATCCTGTTTAGTATTGAACTTGCCGATTCTCTGGTACCAAGTACCTAGGAAGATGCTACTGCTACATTTTTGCTATTTATGTACTCTGTAGGTTTGCTTCTCCAATACCTTGCACTTTGGTGGACATACGCATCAGGGAAAAGCAGCTGTAAAACACCAGCATTCTGATTTGGTACTATTTTACACTTATTTTGCCCTGTTGAATGAAATCGATGTGCTTAGCCAGGTACCTGAGTTATTATACACTGTGATGAAGAAAATAGTCCTAACTGCATTTTCCTGGACAAGCTTTTTAAACAAGCTGTAAGCAGTAAACGATTGTAAGGTGGACTTTTTGTATATTTATCGTTCCGGGTAAATAAATAGAAATTTCCTGGACTTTGTTCATGGTTTGTGTGTTTGTGGGCTATTTGCACAAGTAAGTCTTTGTTTTAAACTTAAAACAAGAGAAAGCGAGTACATTGTTTTTTTTCACAGAACACCCATTCTGTTACCACATGACAAAAACACTGACCATACTAATACTTACTCTAATTCATTAAAGAGCATCTCCTTAAACTTGGCAGGACTTTAGTACAAAGAATTCCAAATGTAATTCTTAGCGTCCCCAGTCCCAGACGCTGGCAGCGTTTAGAAGCCAGGCTTTCTCAGAAGGAATGCTTTTAACTTCATCACTAACAGGGCTGAAATTATTGTAGAAAGAAGCGTATTTCCTTTTTGCTTCAAATACCCACTGTCTTCAGCACAATCCAGACCAAGGTTATAGAAAACTCTATGTTCTAAGTTTGGTGATCCAAATCCTTCAGTCTTTACTTAGGCAAAACTCCCACTGAAGCCAGTGAAAGGAGTTTTGCCTGGTAAGGACTGCTGGGTTTGTCTTAGAACATAGATGGCTTTAGAAGCTAAAGAGAATATGAGTGGAAGTCATTGCTGCACGTAAGTAGCACATGTTTCTAGCCATGAAAATTGTAAACTGCTTTACAACGTACAAGTAAGCATCTTAAAAATATTTTTGGAGTACTTGCATTATGTTGTGGAGCACACATGACAGAAAGGTACGACTGAGTTAAGTGACCAAGATGACACTAATGCTGCGTACAGTTACAGTTTTTCAGTATAACTCTTTTCTTAGCAATCATGAAAAAAAATTTGAGACCTAAAATAAAAATTCATTAAAAAAAAAAAGGGACCAAGGAAATGATTACTTGAATGTGCAGCTTTGCTTAGAGCTGTGTTCCTCATGAATGTGCAGTTCTGCTTAGAGCTATGTAAATCATGTTATTCTTACCTTTTATTTTATGGCTTATTACAACCCATAAGATATTGGCATCCTTCAGTATGTCTCATAGCCCCACTAGAGAACTGTGAAAATAACCTGAGGTATATCAAGATGTAGATTCACAAAAACACTTCCTAGAAAACAAAACACTCTGTTACCTAATAGGTAGAATATCACTGCTCTAACTTGTCAGTTCTGTATCTTCCAGGCATCCTAGCACGCTTGCACTTGCCTGCATAAGTAAATTCTCTCTCACACATGTGCATGCACGCAGCATTTGTGTGAATTCAAGCTATGTCCTCTGATTTGGACAGCCCTACACACCATCGGTACGGGCAGAACACAGATGTGGGTACTTCAATTTTGGTTTAAGAGGGAAAATAATGATTCAAATTGAACCGAAGCACAATTAAAATTTTTATAATGAAACAAGTTTGATTATGCCCAATTTCAGCCATCCTTAAATATTTCACAGAACTAAATTTCAAGCATCATGCTTCATTTTAAGATTGCTTTTGCATGCTTCCCTTTCTCCCCCTTTTTAATTTCTTCTTTTAAATTTAGACTCAAATTTATAAATAGGTTTCCAACCCCATAAAATTCAGCTTTTGATAAATAACTGAACTTTTTCTAATCACTTTAAGCACCAGGCCTTGGCAAGATAAACTACATGATGTACCACTATCAAAAACTCTAACAACTGAAGTTCTGCCTTTGGGTATTTTTAATTCTCACTCTTTTCCTCTGCCAGTATGCACACAAAACAGTTGAATCTGCTACCTGAAATTAATTATCAGAGATGTAGATCTCTCCTTTGCTCCTTGAACAGCGACTTAAGAGTTCAGTCTCCACCCAGACAGAAGAACTTGAAAAGTAGTAAGAAATGAGTACAAACATCTTGCATCCTGATTTTCCACTTTTCCTCAGTATTCTCTATGCTGCACCTTGTCTATAAGAAACCAAGACAAATAAAGCACTCTCACCTATGTATCAACTACACCAGTAATTTTCAAAAGATTTCTGTGAGATGCAACTATTTTTATATACATGATCTTTACAAACTAGTGGAAAGTCCCTAATTCAAGCTCAGATCTGAAGAAGTTATATTCAAAAATCTTTACAAGTTTTAAAAACAAATTTTCACATGTTCAAATGGACCAGCATCCAAGTTTACCATATATGAAAATGGTGAAGACGGATTTGGTTTGGGAGATTTAGATGGGAAGAAGATACTTATTTTTGCCACTTTACACAGATAGTGTATTTAAAGCTTTGTAGAACAGCTCTCCTTTTCAGTTTAGCAACAGTGCTAAACTGTGCTGCGGCATAACATATGTCCCAGCGGTTATGTTTCCACCTGTTTTAAAAGCAACAGAGGAACCGAATTCTCCACTTTGACACAGACCAGTACATGTTGGAAAGGACAAAGCCTACAGCAACAGGAAACAAGTCAAAGGACAAACGAATATTACCACATTAGCCTTCTGCATAACTTGAAACCACTCACTTTTCAGCAGAAAAATAGATCTTTTTCTACCAAGTTGCCACGACAGATCTTAGAAAGACACAGACAGTTTTATGGTCTTGTAAGTGTTTTTTGCTGAAAGGCAAACTTGGAAGTAATAAAGCACTTTCTTACAACTGAAGCCTGACTGTAACTGCTGCCAATTCAATAGTACACTGGCTCAAAGCATGTGGAGTCCCATGGCTTCAGCTCCACCACTACAGGGAAACCAACTCTGTAGCCTGGCACAATCACCGTCTGGAAATCTGCCATGATTGTGCATTGACTTAAGCTCCAGACAGACTGCAAGGGCTGCACTTTAAACCATTTGTATTTTTAATGTACACAAATAAATTTATAGCTGCATAAAGAAATGTCATGCTTCAGGGATTAACCTCTAATAACCCCTCTTGCTATGTTAACAAAGACATTTAAAATCTGCCTCTCCAAGTTACACAGGACTCGGGTTAATGAAGGCAATTCAAAAAGAAACAGGGGCCTCATTATATCTAATAAGGGATTAGCGACACCAGCAATTTTTAAGACTGTTTGTGGACACTTTGATGCCGCCCTTCGGCTTGGGTCTCCACTGTTTTACCTCAGGATTCCTCCATGAAGGTTAGTTTGGAACAAGTTGAACAGAATGTTATAGAAGTGAGTGTCACATATGACTTGCAAAGTGAATTTTTAGGATGTCATGACACGGCTTTTCTGGTAGGTATTTTACAATTTAATAATTTAGTGTTACCCTTATTTAACAGATGAGAAAAGTAAGGCCAACCATGTAAAGACATTCAGCTAGAGACTGTAGTTCTGCTCAGGATGCAGAGTTTACCAATGAAGAATAGCTACAGCTAGGCAAAAAAAGAAATTCTTTAACTAGAGTATGAGAATATGGAAGAATGAGAATGTGGAAGAACATGGGACACTGCCTCCTAAATCCTCACTGTTCAAAAATTATGCCTGTACTCTGAAAAATATGTATGCTGATTCTTTCCTATGGAAATTAGTTCTTCCTCACCAAATTTTTAAGGTCATTTCAGTATAAGAAAGCTACCGCAATCCAGATCACATAACCAGGGTTGTACAGCCAGGCAATAAAGTTATGCCTTGTAGAACAAGTCAAAGTCTCCTACATCAAATAGACACTTTGCAAAAGCTTCTTTCATTCAGCAATTTCTGGACAGCTGTCTTACAGATCCAGATGTCTTCATGATAGCCGTCCTTTCCTTAAATAACAAAATAGCGGTATCTCTACCACAGATGAAAGATTTGCTGTACAAGCGACAAAGGAACTAGACTTCTGCCTAGAAATCTGACGGCATAAAAGGTCAGAAGTTCAGCTTGTTTCACATTAATCTTAAAGACATTTCTTGAGCTAAAAATCTAATTCATTTCCCCCCTATTTCCTTACTGCAAATACTATGAGATCTGCAAGTCTGAATCTACAGCAGTATTTACAAATCACAACTTAGGATTTTCCACTGCAATCTGTTCCCATTCTTAGCAGAGCGTATATCCTGACGGGCTGAGCAGTACCCAAACCTTTCCCACTTCACGAGCCAAACAGAGAGGAAATACAAGGCATAAGAGGGACTAGTCAATGAAAAGTAGTAAGTTCTGACCATTTTTAACAAATTGGCAACTTCAATGGCTATACATTTGAGAAAAGCACCCCAGTTTGTGATAACAGGAGATTATACAAGAAAGTGATGATATTACCATTCACATTCAGAAAAAGGTGTCAGAGTAAGCCCCAGTCTTACAGGGGTTAGAGAATCCACAAAGAGCAGCACTGTTCCAAATGTCACAGCTACAGAAAAGCAGCCACTTGAAATGTCGGCCTAACTGGACAGTAGAGGATCCAAATGGGAAAGACCCCCTTAACTGAGGAATATGGGAAAAAAGCTTCTTTTAAAAACTTTTTCTGAAGTAGGGCATCCATGCTGTTTCTTTCCCAGGTGAATTCCTTGAAGTATCATATGGTAGTCTCAGTAAAATTCATTTAAATCAATCAAGCATTAGACAGCATTGGATTTCTGCCTGTACCACCAAAACTGAAGAAACAAATCAAAACTTAATGTATTGATGTAACTTGCAATATAATTCTGATGAACTTCAAAGCAGAAAAACATCAGAAGTTTGTTCTCTTTTTTAGTTGATATTGTAGAACTGTTTCAAAAATTATTCCAGTTTTAAAATGGAAAATGTGAAAGGCCTTAGGTTTTCATGACATGACATTTTCTGTGAAATTGTCAAATGTTCAGACTACACAGGATTTGTAGGTTTATTTCCAAACAGAAAGCATGTCCTGAAGTTTAACTACTTATCTCAGTATCTGCAGGGAGAGAAGACAAAAAAGGGAACTAAGATGGAACTTGTCAGGTTCAGGAAAAGGATAGTAACAGTGACCTGCAATAGAAAGTTGGACTTGCTTACACACAAGGACAATTCTAGTTCTACTTTCCAGTATGACTATTGATGCTTGTATTTCTGTCCAAACAAAACAGTAAAAACACTTAAAAGGGAGAAAATTCAGTTACATTTTTTAGAGCTTCAAGGAAATAGTTTGGTTTGACTTTTGACTATGAATTACTAGGTTTTCAACAGTTATTTTATCTCAAAAAAATTAATAAATCTCTTGTAGCAGCCAGTCCAAATGGATGTAAGAAACAAACAGGTGAAGAAGAAACAAAAGCCCAACCATACAACCCCTAAAGCCACCATTAGTTCACAAATCTGATAATATCCTCCAATCCTTTAATGAGAGCTTCACAGGCTGTGGTCTGTAGTTTGCGTTCTATGCAAACCACATAGCACACAACTACACATCAAGGCTTCAACCCATTACACACCGAGTATATTTAATTGACAAGCAATATTATATTTTATTTTTTACCCAGAAGATGCTATGAAATACAATGAATATGAGTAATGCATCATTGTATTCACTGGTGCCAGGGACCAAATAAATATCAACAGCACATCAAGAATATTTTGGCAATAACAACTCATAAAAGAGCGAGTGAAAAAAAGCAGCTTTTTGGTGCGATTTAGGAATTATTTTTAAAGGGGTACTTTCCAATGAAAAGCAGTTTTCTGCCAACAGACTAAACCGTAGCATTTATATGCACATCTATACATGCTGGTAAGCACAGAGGTAGGGTTTTTTAATAGGAAAGCAGCTGTTACTCATTTTCTGAAGTGACAGCATATCACAGTTACAGCTATCTTAATTCTTCATGGTTTAAACGTCTTCAAACTTGAAAGAATAACATTTATACATAAGGTTAAAAGCAGACAAAAGGGAAAGGTACACAAGAGAAGTCTACCCATAAGTAACCATTCCTATAGGCAACCAACCAACCAAAAAGAACCCCAGCAAAATGATCTGTTTGGAACAAACTAGTGTGAAACTTCTGATATAAATTAGCTGAGAAAATTTTGTACGCCTACCTAAATATCACTGCATTAAACTTTTAGGGCTTAACTACTTACATGTTCTAAATAGCACCAAATAAAAGTAGAATGCGATTAATAATCTGACCTAAAACATGACAAGTCTTACCAAATTTGGCAAATGTAATAGATGTTATCAGTATTCCACTTTTATTAGACTTTCATTTACATCTTTTTATTTACATATTCCTACTTATAAAAGCTCATCTATTACAAACCAGAACACGCTCTATTCCAACCATTTTTGCAATGTAGCTAGATTTAATTCTTTCAATACTACCTAACTTTTAAAAACCATCTGAAGAGCTTCATTTGATCATTACTAGAAGGACTAACAGATTACTTTTATATTTATTTAAAGAGTTTGTTTTGGAATAAGTGTTAAGGTATTACCTTAGCAAAACAAATACAAGAAAGCAACAAATATTTTGGGGTTTTGTTTGTTTAGAGAATGCAAAGCCTCCTGTTAAGAAAGATTTCCTACAGTTCAGCATTGTAATAATGCATCTATGTGACAAATACATTCTAGCAATAAAAATACTTTTCCAAGTCTAAAAAACACAGACTTAACTCTTAGTTTACATATCTATGGTTTTCTAATCAAAACATTGCTATTAGTAAATTAAAATGCTAATTTTTGATTCAAGCTATAAGCAAATTTTAGACCAGGAAAAAAAAAGGGGGGGGGGGGTTATTAGCATTGAAGGAAGGTGCCTGCCATCAGCCTGTTTGCCTATAAAACCATTAACAATGGAAAACTGAAATAAAAAAATGGAGGGGGCAAAACCATACCTAAAAAATAATCATGATTAGCTGGATATCTCTCTCCTGTAAATTTTTATATATATCCTCTAGAAGCCCTGGGTGTTAGAAAATGCAAAAAAGCTATGGAAGTCTTTTTAATCCCTAGATCACTGCTACCCTCTGAAGCATCCAAGCATGGTCTCTCAAAGGTCTGCTTCCAGTACATGAAAATAAATTTATTAACATTACAGAGATTCTGAGCCAGGTAATTATTTATCTTACAATGATTTCTGATCTGATAAAGATACGCCTTCATACCAGTAAGTCTGACAGTTCACTGAGTGAATAACATGCTGACCATGCTACTTACTGATCATCTGGTTTCCAAGCCACAGACTTATTATTCTCATTGATCTCAACCAAGTCATTTCAACTTAAAAAAGATTAAATATTCCAGAACATCTCTTGCCTCCCCCTGAGCTTTGATAAACACCAGCCTTCCTCTATATATTTGCCAAATGAACAGATCAAGTCAGCAAAGCAAAACTATTTCTGAACTTCAGCAGGAAAGAACAAAGAGAACGACTACCATCAACGTATTTTAATTAATGCTGTATTCTGAATCAATTTGTCTGTAGACACAGTTTCAACAAGAAAAATATACACACTTGAGAGGACTTACATTATATAACAAACACTAGATTAACAAACATGAAATATTAACAAGTAGAAAAGCATTTCTATATGTTCAACCTTTACTCTGCTCAAACTCTTATCAAGGTTTTATGTTTACAGCTATTGCACTTTTCCTGGAGAGCTATGGAACAAACAGCTGATTTCTCAGTGATTCTTCTGGTGTCCCACTATGTGAGCTTAGATCTCTTCTGCTGAATATACACACCAAAGGAAGTTCACTTAAATACAGTACCTTGCATTCAGGGATGAGAATTTTAAGACTCCTGAGAACATATTCATAAAAATTTAAGAAAAGTCATTTCATTAAGGTAATAGTTATCTTCCATTACTAAGATTATGAAGCAGAGGAAACCATTAGATCAATTTATGAAAAACATGCATCTTACTAATTTTCTTTTTCGGGTTAGGTTTATCTATCTGTACTATCAGAAATTAACAATGGATGAAGATAATTAGTCAAAGAACCCCGATTCGTTTACGGGCAAGCAAAGAGCTGCTTCTACCATGGACTGACTGTCAATGAATAAATAACTATCAAAGCAGTATTGCTCATTAAATTTGTATTCAATTATAACTTGGTTAGTTTCTGGTATTTTTCTATGAGCTCTTGTAAATATAAATATTACTCATTGTATAATTACAGAGAAAACTAGGATCTCATCTACAACTCTCCAAAATAGATGGAAAAACTCTTAGAGGCTTCAGAGCTTCAGGATTAGGCCCTAAGACAGTACCTGTTTTCATATTCTTTGCATTATTCTTCCTCAGTTTCAGCACTTGAAAACCACCAAGGGCTTGGTAACACCCCACCTCCCCCCAGTTTTTTTTAATAGTTGCCCCTGTGACTCAATAAATTGGTAAAGATTTCAGTGGCCAATTTTCATTCCTTCCTGTCTACTTTTCATGAAAATCAGACAAGGATCAATGATTTAGAAACACTGGAAAGAAAGCAAATGCATCTCATGTCAGGGTATCAGTCTGCCTATGGGGGGAATTAATTAAAGAAATTGATTTCAAATTAATAAAAAAAAGGCCTTAATTCTTCACCACCTGTTAAAATATGTATTTCCCTTTTCTGAATTTTAATCTTTCAGAGCACTGTTTAACATGACATGTCATCTTTGATGAGTTAAAATTTTACAGAAAGAAACTGTAAAACTTCAGAACAGGCATCCCAAAATTGAATCAACCTTCCCTCCATCAGTTCTGAGCACAGTCTGTCCAGGCCAGTTTTTGAAGATCACTACAGCCCCAAACCGACTCTAGGGAATTCTATCAGCTGAATTTATCCCAGAATCCTATGTATATTCTGAGCATCTGCATCTCAACTGGTAACCAGCCTCACAATAACTTCTTCACTTGAAAAACTATCATTTTGTCTGAAAACTGCCTTCTTTCATATTGAATTCTGATCAAAAAGCTTTTCTCCCAAGAATAAAATTATGAGTAGCTTTGAGACAAAATGCTATTAATTTTTTCCTTCTCTGTGAGGAAGCAAAGAGGTATCCAAATTAATCTTTTTAAAAAAAAACAAAACAGAAGAACAGATGTGATGACTATTTTTAAACATAACTACAAAGTCCATCTTAAGTCCTCATTATTTATCTCAGCACTATTTGATTGCAAAAAATGCTTCTTCCTGGTATCTGCACCAGCAGGAACTCTTGACCTAATTCATTTTTCATAAACTCCACATGTCTGAAGATGTCATATACCACAGAACATCTGGGTCTCAAGACACTGCATAAGGAATACACCCATAGAAAAAATCCTTCAAAATCAGGCTTGCACTCCCACTTAAGTTTATTCCTAACTTTTCCTTAGCTGCCAATAATGATGTGGCCTTAACACTGCCAGAAACATGGTTACATTCCTTACAGTAGAAATTCCTGTCATCCTCACTAAAAAGTAATACTATGGTCCCATGTGAGGAAGAAAGTTGTGCACACAACTGCACAGTGAAACTTCTCACATGAAGTTGTGAATGTGTTAAGTGCTTTGCTGAAAAGGGCACATCTCTAATTCAAGAGGAGCCAAAAAATAAATGGTATGTTGTTTCATTTTTAATCACTGCTGATGCTGAGGCATTAAAAATAATCTTTACTGGTTGCTGTAACTGTCCTGATTACTGAATAGGAAGCCTACCACGAAAATGATGTTCACAACACTGACACACATTTTTCCATCAAACATAAGCATACTTGGTACTTATGACAGGTAAAAAGGTATAAAACATTTCCAAAAGAGGAAAACAGTGATAATCCTAATTAGTAAGATATTGAACAGTTTTGGTGACTCAAGGCCTAACACTGTAATGGTTAAACAGTCCAACAGAAAATCAGCAATGTACAATACATGCTCTGCAACAGAAATGATATTGTGGCTGGATCTGAGTCTTTACAACTAGTGAAGTTCTTTTCTCGCAATAAAACGTAGGGTTTAATGCATCTCTGAAGATGTAAGGGGAAGCACCTGACTGAAAACCATGGAAACAGTATCACAATTGAAATTACTAAACTGAAATTGTTCAATCTGAACTACCCTTCTCAAACTAATCAGGAAAATCTGTAAGAGGTAATGCTGGAGCTCTGACTATAGAGGAGAAAACTGCTAGAACATTCAGTGTGATCACTGTGGCCCAGTCACAGCGAGCCAGTCTTTGGCAGATGGTCAATAATGCAGAAAAGCATGAAGCAATTAATGTTTCAAAACACTGTAGGTTATGCACGTTACCTTTCAGCACATTTCCAGTTGTGCAGATCCATGGAAGAAAGCTTTGAACTCGTTTCCATTTATTGAGTTAATTTCTTTACCTGGTATGTTGGTTTTAATTCCATCAGTCCTACCAGACCATACAGTAATTTCAAAAACAGCTCACAGCTTAAGGTTCATCAATCTAAAAGCAGTATTTCATCAATATCTGTGTCTTGAATTCAAGTCAGTCATTAAACAGAAGTCTATATCTCTCTCCATCTCTATCCTGCATAGCTCCAACCTCAGCTTCAGGATCAGCTCTCTTCCCCTCTTAAGCCCTAATTTGCAGAATTAAGTAAACTGCATATGTGTTCAAGAGGAAGCCTGGCAATGCTGCTCTGAGGGTATGTAGAACAGTACTCTAAAGGACCAAATTTCTAGAAGAATTTGGTATCTTTTCAGAATTAAAGGAAATTTGCTGCAATATCACAAAGTACTAGGATATATTTGCATATTTTTATTTTTCTTAAACACACAACAGGAAAATATTGCTTTTGTTCTTTGCCTTTGTCTGAGAACTCCATCTTTTACAAGCCCTTTGAAACCACATACAAAGACTTCATCACACAGAAAACAGGCATAAGACAGGAAAACTAATGCTAACCACCAATCATGACACATACCACACATCACATAAGAACATTTAAAATCTGGTAAAAGAGGAGCAGTAAGGTTGAAAGAGCCTTTTCCCCATGCAGTATTATTTATCAAACATTCATCCAGCTCACAATCAAAACTCTGTGAGTCTGGACATTTCGTTGAATGTCCAAACTGAAACACAGGATTTTGATTCTCCCTCCAATGAAATTAGCTTCATTTTCAACCCTCCACATAATGAAATGTTATTTGTAGTGTTACTGCCGATCTTAGCAAAGTTCAAGCATCTTTAAACAAGATTTAAGGTTCACCGAGAACTCTGACAAAAAAGGCTGAAGAGATGCAATAACATACTTTCAGTTCCTGATACTTAGGAATACTTTTTTCTTGTTAGCTTCACTTACACAATACCCCAAAATGCTCCAGGCCTCCAGGCCCAGGGGAACTCAGGGATCCAGCAGTACTCCTCCTCACTGAGGATGGTGTCAGTCAAGACCTGAAATGGCTCTTACCACAAGCACTTCTCAATCAAATGAAAGCCTGCACAAGTGCCATACAGAATCAGATTTATCCCTGAAATACTTTGGACAATACTGCTGGATGCATCTGAATCTTAGTTTGAAACTAGCTGTCCATTAAATATTAGTCACTGCCCACAAGGATTTAAAATGCCTAATTATTCTACTGAAAGAATTAAACTAAGACCTATGAATTCTGTCGTCACATTGAAGCGGGCTGATCTGCTGGAACCAGCGGAACCAGCTAACAGTCCTCGCTCCTCCCTTTATAGCTCCGTTTAGCTCCATTTAGCTAAGGCATCTGAAGTATGCAGAACACTGCAGTTTCCCATGAACTTATTCAGGATAGAACTTACTAGGGTAGAACAGTAGGTGACTATTTTTCTATTGCAATAGCCCAGGACAATTAAAATCTTCCAGTGAAAAATGAAAACATGACTCCCTTTCTAAGGACATGCACGCCCAGTTACTACAGATGATCCATTCTTATACAGTTTCCCCTTGACAAATGGTTATTTATAATTGTAACTCTGTATTTTTATTAATACAACTATGATCTCTGAGTCCCAAGTCACTAATATTGTGAGCCCCAAAATGTTCATTTTTAGTGGTCAAGAGAGGAATTTACAAGCAAAATATTTGGAATGATGTTATCCAGGCAGAACTACACATGTGATGCACAGGTACAATGCACATTGTCTGGATGGTCCTTAAATTGCGTACTCACCAACCTCTACCTTTTGACAGTGTTTTTAAATTAGATGAAAAATCAAAAACTTATAATGCTGAAGTGCTACTACCAATGAAAAGAGATAGAATTCCATGCAACAGTTTTAGCCTTGCCATTCTAAAACTTAAAATGGCTTGCACAGAATTTGGTTACTATTTTTAGATATATTAGTGGTAATGTTCACTACACCAGATGGGTTTTTTTTTCCTTTCTTAGGTTGCAGGATACCACATTTATTTCCAGATCCTCCCAACAAATGCATTTACAATTCAGCCATTGTACAGATATTTGTACAATGCATACATGGAAACTTGCATCTAATCAAAGCAGGCAGGATTTGGCTAATGACAACTCTTTCCAAAATCATGAGTTACCTAGAATGAAATCCAATTTATGTCAGTCTTAGATCAGTGAAAATCTGGCTTTCATCGTCTTCAACTGAGCCAAGATTTCACCTTGACATTCTTAATTTTGATCCTCTACTTTTACTTCCCTGTAATGTCTCCCTAATGAAGTCTCCAATAGTTTCCACAAGGCTGATTATTTTTCAGGTCATTTCCTTACTTTCCTATAGATCCATGGCCAACCCTTCTTAAAGCAAACAATGTTTTAAGCAATAGCAAGTGTCCATTTCTTACTTTCTGAATTTTTGCCAAACTGTTTGTGATAAAGTAAAAGTTTCCCTCAGACTTTAAGCAGAAATATTAGCATTTTCTAGCAACATTAGCTGCTATCCAAGAAATAACTTAATATCCTTTAAAGGGAGATTTTAAAGTTCTGTGAATTTTTACTTGCTTGCTAGATATTCCCAGCTCTCTCTTCAACGCAAAAAAGAACCCAGTCCTGAAACTCGAGTGGAAAGAGTGCTATAGGGCTATAGGCATTGAAATTTGCTCTTGCCAGTAGTGAAGTGTTTCTCCTTCACTAAAATACTGCTTCACCAGCTCTACAGTGCTTATTTAGCAGCTGAAAACAGCTGCAGATGTTAACTTTTGATCTCATCTGTTCTCAATCAATTCTTAAAATGAACAGTTGTAAGGATGGTTGGAGCTACACCAACTGCCATTCCTTCTAAGGACTAATGGACTTCTCAGCATCACGATACTGACTTCTGACAACATGGAAAAACATATTACGTCTTCCCAAGTAACTCCTACCTTTTCAATACTCTGTATCTTGTCTTGCAAACAGACACTTAATGCTCTTCCTTTTCTAAAACTACCTTTGGGAAAACTGTAAAAGGATTTGACTTTTTTGTCATAAGCAGAATCTACTGTGATGAAAATGGCACAAATTAATCTAATGACTGATGTGTCAGCTACTGAAGCAAAAACAATCGACAGAAAAGAAAACTTTTATCAAATGACATTTATCATTACCTTAAAACTAAATAAATAGTATAACCTTTAGGTAGTTTGTTAGGAGTGAGGACAAACAAGGAACCAGAAGAGTACCTGACAGATTTATGGCCTGATTCTTACTCAGATTAAGATTCCTTTAAAGCATTCGTCTATTGTCATAGTTACATGAGGAAAATTTAGTACACCTAAAAATAAGTCCACTAGTCTATTATCTTCTTTTAAAAGAAGTTATTATGATTGCTCATCTGCATTTGAACACTAAGCATTACTCTGTGTCCATTGTTATGTGGTCAGAAATTGATTTCTACAATCTGTATCACAAATAAATTATCATGATAGTAGTTGCCACTATTAATATTTCTGGATCTCACCTAACTATTAGAAATAGTGGTCATTCGATAAGAAAAGACAGGACACAACCTGGTCTCCGCTGACTGGTCTTACCACAGATAATCCCCAAGAGTCATGGTATGACAGCTGGATGCATTAGCTATTTTCTTATTTCCACTATCAGACTGGTCCGACAGTGGAGTAGCTTATCATTTTTCTTTGCTAACTTCCTGAATCATAATGAAACAGTTGAAGAGATATGAACATATCTTATGACAACTACTATTTCCTTTGGTAATGCATTGTTCTTCTGAGTGCCATCATATTACCAATAACCAAGCATCTCAATGATTACAACATGTCACCATCATTTGGTGTATGCTCTGTTAGGCAACTTTCGTGTAACACCAAACAACTAACCTTGATATATTAGAGAATCACCCAAGTACCTGAAAAAATTCAAGAGGATGAGACATTGTCATAGAGCTAATGATGGTGTATCATGAACAGGGTGTGTGTGTGCTGTACCACGCTATCCTAATGATGCAGAGCTACAATGGATTTATCATTCCTCTTGCAGTTCATCCAAAGTACCAAGAAAATGTGCATCCAAGACACTCAGTATCAAAATATATACACAAACACTTAAGAACATTGTCCTTAGTTCAATAGACTGGCTTAAACAATGCAATTGTGGAAAGCTCAGCAAAGAATTTTCCATGTAATGAGGAAGTAAGAAATTCAGTTTACGTAGTTATTGTGCGTCTTGTGCTCTTCTAGAGGATATTGGCTCATAGTTGACATCAAAACAGTTCGTGCCCCTGACTAGAATACTTTACTATCACCTGCTCATTCAAGCACTAAAATAAATCTCAGTTTTCAAGTACTTACAAGCAAGAGTCCAGCATGTGATTGAAATGCTCTATTCATGTACAGATGTTGATATACCCTCCATACACTGAATGTTTATCAAAGATGTTTTTATTGTCTCTGCAGCAGTTCCTTATAAACTTGTTTCAAAATTATACTGAAAATATTACATTAAAATAGTGTAAGCCATGCAACATATCATCACTGGTATCCTGCATGTTTCTAGTATCACAGCTCTGACATTTAATTCTGTCCAAAATTTTTCACAGAGGAAGAGCAAGCTAAGAAACATAAGAAATAATAGTAATAATAATAATAATAATAATAATAATAATAAAAACTAAACTAAAAGAGAGAAACAAGAAAACATTCCTTAGAGGGAGTAAAATTCCTCTGGTAAATCTATTAACTGTTTGAGATTAAAATGCAGCATTTCCACATGTTTTTACCATTGTTTTCATAATTTCAATTTCCAAGGAGCAAGGAAGCAAAATTGTCTTGAAATGCCAAGCTTTCTACTGCTACATCATCCTTTACTTGTGACCAATTGCATATTAGTATCTTTTCACAAAACAGTTCTAAAAATGCTTCTAAATTTTTAATGAAAGAAAAGATTTCTAACTGACATATTTTAGCAACAAAAGCACTTTCCCTTTAAGTTGAAAGTGTTACAGTCTCCCCCCCCCCCCCAAACAATTTGGGAAGAAATTTCATGAAAAATGGAATCAAACGTTATGCTGCTGTCAAAAAGCAGTTACAATGGAAGGATTAATTTATTGACTCCAAATTCACCTCACTCTTCTGTGTCTGCCAAATAGATGAGAGTGGAAATTTGTCAAAAACTTCTGTTTCCTGATAAAACCTTCCTCACAGCCCACATGCTGGGAAATTAATACTTGTAACCCATGAAGAAACAGATCAATTGCTTCAGGCAATCACATAGACAGGCAAACCTTTAATTTAATGCTCTCTCATGATCCACTTTCATGTATCTCATTTAGACGGGGTCTTTAAAGAGAAGCAAGGTAGCTGCTGTCAGTGATATAATTGCTGTGTCGGTGCCTTTGGGTCCTTAAACACACCAGCAGATGATGTTTGATCCTTGCTGCTGTCTTTTTGGCAGTGATGAAGAACAGTAAGTGCACAATCAAGAAAGGAACAGATCCAGGAGGGATAGTGATATGGGTCACATATGCCAGCTCCCTTCTGTTCACTATCTTTCAATCACACAGTGAAAATCTGCCTTGGGTTCCTGATCACTGCATAATTCCCTCCAACTCCTGAATCACAGGCACTGAACCACAGCCCAGTGAGCATTGCTAGTAATCCAGCTACAGCAGTATACCTGCAGGAAAGCTTGTAGCAAAACTACAGTCCTGACAGTAACAGCAGGCCATTTGTTTAGTTACTTAGCAGCCTCTTTTGAGTGCCAGGTCTCATTTCCAGAAGGACCCTGGTGGCAAGAGACTGGGTAATTCTGTTAACATACCAGTCCCTTTCAAAATGTGTACATGATACACATGCAGAACACAACAGTGCTGTGCATAAAATGAAAGATAATTTCAGACATTGGGGGGAAAAAAGTGTTTTAAGAAGTAATAATACTTAATAAAGGCAACCAGCAGGAGTTTACAAGAACTTCCATTCTTTCAATTAAACATTTTATGAGTCTTGGAACACATTCCTGTACCCTATTATACATCAGAGCATTTAAAAAATCAGAGCCTTCTAAAATTACCATAAAGAGATAGGAAAACCAAAGTCTTCTTCAGAAGAAAGAACTATTTATACAACAACTGCACAATTTTTAAAGCAATTACAGAGACTTATTTTGCTTTAGTAGAATTTTTTTCCCTTTCCTTTTTTGGGGAATACTTTTCAACATATTCTAATATAAACTCCCTGACTCCTAAATTCATTGCTCCATTTATACATTCAACATGTTTGGAACAAATGTTAAAATTCTAAGAAATTCAAGATAAACTGGCTATGCCAGAATAAATAAAACCATTTATATTATACTCTTAAATAAAACACAATCATCAGCATTCAGTTATAAGTGAATTATTATTAAAAAAAAACAGAAGGTGGAAAGAAAATAAAAACAAAGTAAATCAGCACTACTGATAATAAAACAGGATGAAGAAAGCATTTTGTGAACTGTTTTAAGACTAAGTCATCCAACCAACAAGTTTCTAGAGTAGCTTTCTGGAAAACAGTTTATGAACCTTTTTTAAGAAACAATTTAGCTAATCAATCACACATAACCATTTAACTGGTAACCACTTAATGAATTTAACTTTGCTATGGTAGGACAGAGCATGATGCTAAAATTATCATAGGAATTACTGTAGCCCTCTGTCTTTTAGATGTTTATAGCATGGAACAAGAGGCTCAGCGCAGGCCTCAACCAGAGACCAAAGTCAAAAGGCTTTGGATCAAGGCCTACGATCTGGGAGCTATTAGGAAGGTATTTCTGCCAGTACACCTCACTCTGCTAATATTTCAGTCCTGTCTTTCCCACAAGAGTAGGTGAGGATATGCAGTATAGGAGGAACAAAAAGCCCTACAGGAATCTTGGGAAGAAAATGGGAGTGAGAACATTCAGCTTGATCACAAAGGATGAAAGAATACATTTTGAGTCATTTCTGCTACAGTGTAATTAACTTCTAAACTGAATGTAAAACATGCTACTACACAAAGCTTACATCAAGGTTTTTAAAGCAAAACAGGGTTGTATTATTAATACTGCAGTTGAGACCAAGACATAACGTAAAGGTAGCAAAAGGGAGGCAAGTATGCCAGAGGTCAATTAAGCTCATTCTGCAGTACTTATACACAACAGCAATACTCAGAGCATATTCTTATAATTTGGCCATGTCTGGGGATATTTACTTGACAGGATTATTTTTTAACTACATTAGGTCTCACTTTTAGATGTTCCGCTGGTGATGTCAACAATTACTGCCATATGTAAATTACCATCTGTTTTTTCTAACTCTGAATAGTGTAATTTTAGAGTAAATCCAAATAACTTTCTACTATGCATGCTAAATAAATAAATGGTTCAATCCCTCCTTAGTTACCAGTCCACAAAGGCTCTTGAACATTCTCATGCTTCATAAACAGAGGGGTTAAGGGTGATGTTTTATGGGAAAATATAGTCAAGGTGACATATCAGTTTCTCAGGAGAATCCTGGAAGCCCTATTAACCTAGGCTTACAGATGGGAATACTCAGGTACAGAGATGAGAAATGATTTTGTCAGCAAGTCAGTGGGAGAAATTATGTTTTCTTTCTTATGTACTGGCCTCATGGAAAGCCAGAGAGGGAAAAGCTTGTTTTACTGGGTCACACCATGTGTTCCCTACGTGTAACTGATGAAGCTGTATCAGTAATTACAGCCTGGTGACAGAACAGACAGGGGCTAGCTAGGCTGACGCTCCACTTTGCTTCTCTGCTTCCTTTGGACACGTTATTTTTTGCAGTGAGGACAGTCACACTGAAGTATAAAAGAATGGGAGCTCTTAAGAACAGTGTCCTCTATGTTTCTGTGTGCTTCCTCATTGTTTAGCAACTTGTGACACTGTGTAAAACAACACTCTCCCAAGTATCACCCAGAAGTTGCCCATCAAAACCAACAGATTCTGAAGCATACAAAGACCAGAAGGCAGAATGTAAAGTCATTCAGGCTCCCTTACTCAGTTTAGGAGGCAGATCTTGATGCTTTCAGCCTCTCTATGCCCAAATGCTGAGAAGGATTTCACATAAAATAAATAAATACTGCATTTATAACAAAAAAGATATTAAAATAATCTTTAGGAATATGGTTTAATATATTTTGTGCTTCTTGTTAACTGCTTTGTAACTGCTACATAAATAATATCTAGTATCTGGATATTCTTAAAGCTAAATAGTATCCATATATCTGAAAGGCAAATTTGCTTCTGTAACAAGTTTGTTGGTACTGTAGGTAAAATATTTGTTTATCCAGACAAACGCTATCCAAGAACTGAAAAAAACTGAGGTCAAATCTTACAAACCAGGTCCCACGCACTTAACCCTGTTGAAAGTTCTGCTGATGGTCACATATCATCTATTTTTATGATTAGTTCACTTGCAACATTAACATACAGATAAAGTCAATATTTACATTACAACATCATATTTGAGGCCAGTTTCCTTTCACCATTTGTATAATCCACACACTTCTTGTCAGCGAGACAGAATTTTTGAAATGCTAACAGCAAAACACAAAACTCAAAATTTGACAATTTGCCCTTGCTTTTGGATAAGAGGTGGTCAGGCTAGTCACTTCAGTAGCTTTGCATAGCTCCACTGATACCTACTGAAATACTAGTATTAATTGAAGGCCAGCAGGTACAAGCTTAGAGAAACTGCTGCAATGGGAAGAGTATTGAACTGAAATCTCAAATAAGTTCTTGATTCTTCTCAAAATACAAATATTTACCAAGCATACTGCAAAGAGAATATTTAAACAGCTACCTGTTTGGAAATTAGTAATGAATGATGATTTAGACCAAGTATGATGTAACTGCATGCTCATGTCTGAGCTAGGAAACACAGAACACGCTTAGGAAGACTTGAACGTACAGGGATAGGCTGCTCCTCAGGAGGACTCTCCAGTTGGTCAAAGATTTTACAAGCTCAATGAACCTAGGTAAGCTGGCTATTTTCACATTAAAAATGATTCAAAACCACCAGATCAGAAGCGGGGAGGAGGAAATCTTGATTAACTCTTGTTTTGAAGTTAGGAATTCAGGCCTTATGCATTCAGCATAATACGACGTACCTTTACCCTGCTTTGCTTTTACTTTGTGATTCCTTCTCACACAGGTTCCTCATCTGATGCCACTAAACCTTAACTCTTTTTCAGTCGCAGAAGATACCTGTACAGTTCAGTGATGAAGAAAACTGCTCCTGGACACCCCAGAGAGAAGGAATCTGAACTCTGACCTCTAACAAGGCTGACCCTGGAAGGAGATAACAGCCAGAACTTCCAGCTATGGGTGAAGAGAATCATGCTCATCTCCTCAACGGCACAAGAAAAAATTTGGTCTCGGCCAGTGCAAACATGGGGTGAGTTGCAAAGTTATACCACGTTTCCCTCCAGAATGGAGAAGTGATGCAATGCTCAGTTGCATGGACAGAATGTCCGTTCCACTGACTTCACATCAAGCCATTCCCTACCTCAACAGGGAAAGAAAAGCAGAACATAACCAGACACACATTAGGGACAAGTATTGGGAGTTAAGAATCATTAGGAGGAAACCATACCATTTGTATTTTTGTAATTTTCTACTGTATTTCTTGAGTGGTCAGAGAGACAGTATTAAAATAAGTACAAACTGGCAAGAAAAGCAACTTCTGATTGACTTCATAATCTATCACATACTGACGTTTTTATAAACAGAACTTCTAAAAATATATACCTATAAATCAATCAAACTGTTCACAGAAGTAAACAGAACACTTTAAAGGAACACAAAACGACAATACAGGTTCCTTTTAAAAATGGCTTCTCGCTTATTTTTCCTCTGTTTAGTTCACCGTCTGTCCACCACGGGAAAAATCCTAATTGAATGATTTCCTAGAGAAATAATATTTATGTAGCCAAGATTCTGCAGCTGGAACAGGGAAATGCACAAGATTATCAGGTGGTCTCTTACAATGCAGGACAAAGAATTACTGCATCAAAAGTGGACACAGTGTATTTTTTATTATTTTCAAAATCAGCCATAGGAACATAATAAAGAGAAAAACTCACTACCCTTAGTAAAACCTATACTCTAAGATTCATTGATACAGTAACAAACCATTTTTCCTATTCTGTGTATTAGCTGAAAAACTAACATGAACAGTACAGTTTAAAGTACTTGGCGTAAGGATCACAGTGCTAAAACATTCCACATTGCACTTCTACTGCATAAATTCATTTCCAGGTAAGAACACAGCATTGCTGTTATTCTGCTTGCTAACGAGGATAATTGGCAGGCAACACCGCTGCTGCTGCTCTAGATTTGCTCTTTATATGGATCTCTGAAGACCACATGTGCAAGCAGTGGTGACAGAAATATTTTCCATATGAGCCACCACATGTTTTAAGGTCCCTCAGCCTGGATAAGGTGAGTCCATCTATGATTTTCTATGCTCAGTAACAATCAACCTGGAAGTTAAAAACTCCAGCGACAACTAGAGGGCAATGATCAGCCTTCAGTCGCTGTGATCATCAACCCTTTTAAGTTCCCTGAGCCTCTGCTGAAAACTTTTCCCTTCTTTCTTTTAATTAGATCAAAGATAGCACAGGATTTCATTAAAACAAACATTTTCTGGGATCACGACTATTACAATTCCTCTTTTTAGAGCACTGAAAGCAAAATACAGTCTGTGTAAAGGCATATGAGTTATAGAGAGTGTTAACCACGCAGCTTTGGACTCAAAATGTTTTTTCAGTTCACTTCCACTTTCTTTTACCAGGGAAAGTAATTGCTCTGGGCTTTATTAGGCTAGTAGAAACTTATGACGGAGCTAACAAAAGGCAAAGCTCTAAAGCAGAATCACCATTTTGAGAAAATTTACTTCTCACTTAGCTCCTTTGCAATGCAGTTCATAAACAAGAAATGCGTATTATGGAACAGAACTATCCAATTACTCCTTTGAAATACATAACTATGCATCATATTTCAGTTAAAGAGTGAGGGAGAATGAGTATCAAATGTACTAGGAGTGTTTGCTGCCAGAGACTTCATAAACTGGAATATTTTGTATCAAATAGTACTACACTTGATGAATTATTTCCCAAATGACAAATGAGTAGCTGGAATTTTCTGCTTTGGTATGAAATAAGGACTTGATGAAAAACTAGTCTGATCAGAACAGAAATCTGGAAAACTGCTCTTCGTAAATCAAGTAGCAACTTTTTAGAGCATAGAAAGGGCTGTTTTACTCCATCACTTAGATTTCTCATACTAAGAATGCATAAAGTCCCTCCTCAATGATGTGACGTACATTTTAAAACAGATGCAGTTCTGTTTGCCCTGCTAAAACAACAATACATATACTAAAAATTAAATATATTTACATAATAAGAATGTTCTTAAAATAATAGAACATGGAGTTCTTACCTACTCAAATCCCTCCCAAAACACCCAAAGTAAAAACTTTTTCAATCATGCACACTTTTTTCTAGAAAATCTGAATATAGCACTACCATCTACTGCTGTAATGAGTATCAAACTTCTCTGGATGTTAGTAAAGAAAAATTCACAAATTAGTCGTCTCTCACAGAAAACACGTTGTAAAACAAATCAAAAGAAGCTAACTTGCCAATTACTCTAGTACCTACAGATTCTTGCAAAACAAAAAGCTTTTTATACATCAAGCAGACAATGTAATTCTGAAGTGCCTAGCCACACAAAAATCATTCACAACCCCTCTCAATAGACAGGAAGAAAATTTAACTCTGACAAGACGACAATTTTTGACAAGACGTACTTTGCTTACCTCTCCCCCAGGTCTTGCTAACACTGCTGTCTGAAAGTAGAGCAACGTTAGTATCAGGTAGCTGACAAACATTATTACCCAAAGTTAGAGCTACCCTGGAGGAGAAAGCCCTCTGCCAAGTACTAACAGCTAGCAGATGCACTTGTGTCTCAGTATCACAGCCCTCAGTTCTTCTAGGTAGTGCTCTCTTTCTCCCTCTCCCCCTTTCTATCTCACTCACTGTGCTACCAGGAGCTTTGCTCTCAGCCACTGCTCTGAAGACAACTGGTAAGTTGATCTCTTCATGTAATGACTTCTCCCTGCTGGGGGAGGGGGCTCAGCCAGCAATGAGCTAGGGGGCTGCAGTTAGTATAAAGCAAAGAAGGGGAGGGACAGAAATGGTCACTGCCAAGTTATGCATCTGCTCTGATTCATGGAACGAGCTAAAAGGTAACCTTTAATGCACGAGGAGGTTTGGCAATGCCTTATTGACTTAGGCAGGCATGATTGGAGAAACAGAGGCTACGGCAGCTTGCAAAAGATGCCTGTTGATGGTTAGACGGCATGTGCTACTTAAAGGCACAGCACCTCCTTTTATTAAAGGAGTTTATAATAAACAAATCAATTAAATTCTAAGCGGGAAACAGCCTCCTATTTTACAGTCAGCCCTGCGTTAGCACAATGCTGCAACATGCACGGCCCCATCCTGCCAGGGACTGGGTCAGATTCTCCTATCCCTCGGGGCCCACCGCGAAGCCTCGTGTGCCTTTCCTCCCCAGACACAACTGCTTCCTGACGTGGGCCCCCCACCCTGCAAGATAATTCTGGAGCAGTATCTTCATGCAATCTTTTCATTTTTTTATATGAAATGTTGAATAAAAGAAATTTTGATTTAAAAAAGCCCTACACATCAAACGATAAACTGCTTTAACTATGGAATCAGGACAGCAGGCCTTCAAAAATAAAAATTGTTGACTTTAGAAGATGAGCAAGACCTGTTTTCAAGCAAAGAGTAAAGCAGTATCGAAAGTATGACACAAGCCTGAATTACTACATCACCCAAGCAGACCACTGAATGCTTCTCTCCGAAACAAACAGAACTGCAAACTGAGTTATGGAAGTGGCAGGGCTTCCCTTCAGTTCAGTATGTCTGACTGTAATCTCCACGCAAGACACCTTCTACTGTTAAACTAAGCAATATACAAATACGGAACACAAAAAAGTTTTTGAACCCCAAAAGATTTAAGTGTATCACATTCAACAACAGGACAGAACAGCTGTTTCATAACATCTATGGGACCCTCCTTCAGTCCTGTATTCCCTTTCCTTCCCTTTCTCATTTTACTTTTTAATTTCTTCTAACTTTACTGTTGCCAACTTAAGTATTTTATCACAGGAATGTGAGACATTATGTTTTTCTTAAAGTCCCAACTCCTGAAGTCAAAAAAACACATTAGATCCTCATCTTTCATGTAAATACATATTTCTTCCCCTTTTGGTTGCAGAGGAAAGCTCAAGAATATGATCCAAGAATAACCTAGTCTCCTATATCAAGACAGTAAACCACAGGAACCCCAAACACAGATACTTTAAAATATCTCAAGATTTTAGGAGGTGGCAAGTCAAGAAGAATTTTGGCAAAACTGAGAGCCCCCACCATTACTAGGTATTAATTTTCTACTTTGTAATTTTGTAAGCTTTGTATACACAGCTGAATATGTCAGACTCTTCATCATATTTTTAAACTAATTTCATCAACCATCCTTTTCTTCTGCCACCAAGAAGTGAAAGATTCAGATATTTTTCTTTCCCTCTTTAATATTAAAACAAGTGCCCTTATAACAAGAGAATACTTTTACATATTAGGAAACTTTCAGAATTTAATTAAATATGGCCAGACTACTAAAGGCGTATAGAATACCAGCATTCTTATTGCCGATAGAAGTCCAAATTCTGCTGTCTTTAATTGAGTAAAACTGCCACTGACGTCAATTGGAATTTTGCTCAATTAAAGACAGCAGAATTTGGCCCAAAGCAATTTTATCTCCAGTCATCACTTACTCCCAAGCCATTTAATAGCTAAGAAAGGAAATCTGGATGAACCCTAGCTTAGAGTGGATAGGCTAAGACTTCCATTACAGTAGACCCTTTATATTGCAAATGACTGAAAACACTTAGAACCCCAAATACATTCATATTCATCTCTGTGTACCCTTCCCTTAAACCCCCTCAGGATACAATTTTTAGAAACAATATCCTCTTCACCCAATATCAGACTTAAAAGATGGGTAGTCTGATTTGCTGTCTTTACCCCATCAGACTTGCACTTGTCTATGCCTTGTTCCTGAATAAAATCAAATAAAATTGATAAACAAGCTATTTTTAAAGGTTATACCAGGTTATTTAGCAAAAACTTTTGAAACGTAATATCAAACATTTTTGAAAGGCAAGATTTCATGAAGATGTCCAGTTTCAGACAACTTTTTTTTTTTCCCCTCTTCTTCTTCAAGCCTCTCTTTTATGACAAGTTACCAAAATCTGCAGTTCTCGGGAGATTTTCCATTACAGCACCTCCATAGAAGAATTCAGTCTTCAAAAAGAGTAAAATACATGCTTTTCTAATTCTGAACCCTACAAATCAGGACTTTTGCTTGGAGCTTATCCCAATTGTTCTTATCTTCTGACTCACTAAAATTTCTCCTCTTCTTTATGCAGTAGTTTCATTTTGCATACTAGCTTTCTTACTGTTTCTTCACAGAAGTTTTGTGCTGGGAACCAGAAAAGCAAAGGTCAGGTCATAAGCTCAAGTCTGAAAATACCAGGAAACAGACAGCAAAATAAGGAATCTGGTTAGCGAAGGAAGCCAGAAAAGGGCAGTTCAGGATGCTCCCTTTCAGGAGGGATTCAGAGGAAGCTCCTGCAACAGGAGAGCTCTGGGCTGTTTCAGAATGAACAGTCTTTGCTGGGCCTCGTCTGTCCCTGGTAGCACATGACGAAAGGGGGCAGAGATTTTAAAAATAGTAATTGTAGTATTTTTGGCTAGCTTTTAAAGTATTGTTCTAAAAAGAACAAGTAACCCAAATTTGCATGTTTTTGCAACACTATGGCTCTTTCACTTCTGGAAAGAGGGGAGATAAACAGAGCGCATGACAGAGAGAGAGAGAGATGGGGGGGGCAGAGAGGGGAGGGGGCAAGGGGGGCCAGAAAGAGGGGGGGCAAGGGGGGCGAGGGGAGGTGAGAGGGGGGAAGAGAGGGAGGGGGCGAGGGGTGGGCTGAGAGAAAGGAGGTGGGGGGGGCAGAGCAAGCGAGAGACAGAGAAAGAGAAGGGAGAGATCAAGAGAGACTGACAGAGAGAGAAAGCAACAACCCCAGCCATAGGGCACTGGACCAGGAACCACCGAGGACAGTTTTGTTAAAAAGCAGCAGAATGACTTCTCTATGAAACACAGAAAACTCCCTTAGTTACAAATGCTGCAGTGCACCCCCAGAGACTACCCCTTCAATGTAGACAAACTGGGTACGGTTCCAAAACCGGGGCATTTCAAACTTACTGCTGTTTTTAATGAATATATTTTATTCTCTAAATTGTAAGTATTTTTATTTCTATACCACTTCCTCTTCTGTAATTATTTAGTATATTTTATCAATAGGAATATCAGAACTCAAGGGCAAAAAAGATCAAGCAAATTAAAAAATATATTGGGAATTTTTCTACAGCCATAAATGATTGTGGCATCCCAACTAAAGATAGAAGCATATATTCCTGCAGTGAACCTCTGCAACACAGTAAGATGATATGACCTCCTAGATGTTTATTACAGCCCTTTCACTAGAAATTAAAACCTCAAAGAGCAGTCAACAAAGCGGAGTACGTAAACTGCTTCACAACAAAATCCAACACTTAGCTCAAACCACCAGCTCTCCTGCAAAGCTAAGGGACAGCAGTAAACAGCTGAATGTTAGTTTAATCTTAAATCACCACACCCATCCACCTCTCTGACCCATTTGCTACAATGCAAAATGCAACGCCAAATCCTTAAGCTTTAAGGAGGGGTAGCTCTGTTATTCTGTTATTGCAAGTTCAGTGGCCAGTCCTGCACATTTTTCAGTAACTCTCCAAAGTTTCTCAGCAACGTCAAGTCCCTTTGAAATTAACAGGGAATGAATCTTCTCCGTGCCTTGAAAGAGGAGGGCCTGAAACACTCACAGCATTACCATACTTGGCTTCATAACTGTTTAGGCTTAAGATCACCGGCTTTCAGAAGGGTATTATTTGCAATCACAGATCTAATTCTTGTAAGGTAAGGGCTCGTGGATGTCCAGATTAGCTTAAAAAAGTGAACTGCAGAAGTCATGATACTAGAAGACAAAATAAAATGACCCTCCTCTCTTGCAATCTATTGTTTTTTAAAACTTCAAGATACTGCAAGTGTGACTATCTTTTCATTTATACTTGGCAATATGACAGTCAGCATTTCAATACAGAAAATAAAGAGTTTTTAAAGGTCCTTGAACTCCTACTTACAGGCAAAGAGCTTTGCTGGAAAGGTCAATTCAGACACAGTTATGGAGAACATAATCTGCTTCTAATCTGGCTATCACGAAGATCTTTAAAAGCAAGGAAATATCAAGCAATTACTGACTTAAAACTTTTGCTATTTTATTCTGTAATGTGAGAACATGAAATGTTTAAGATTTGGAATTTCACTAACATCGAATGAACTCTTTTTACTTCATCTATTTGGGCTCAGGTAGGTTCGGATAAAGCTCTTAACTGGCAAGTTTTTTCTCAGCAGAACTATGTATTACAAGATTGCAAAATTTTCTTAAACTACCAACTTTGCCAACTTTGTATTTGAATTTGGGTATCTGGTTCTCTAGAAGAGTAATTTCTGACTTGTATCAACTAAATGTCATTGCCAATGTCTTTTCTCTCTCAGTCCTTTCCTTCTATAGACTACTCCTATTGTCTGTATTATACAGAGTATTATAATCTTTTCCTGTGTAACCCACTCACAATGCTGCATCTTTCTTCTACAATAACGCCTCTCCTTTTCCACATCTCGGATGTGCAGCCTGCCTTTCACAGGGGAACCTCTTTCTTTCCCGGCCATTCCTCAGCCCTGCAGGGCTCTGGCTCTGGCAGTATTGCTGCTGCTACCTGCCCACACTGTGCTCAGCGATGGCGTGCCAGGTAGGAAGCAATGCTATAGGCCAAGCTGCACTAGGCCTGGCCTGCAGCATTGTACAGAAGAGTACAGATATACCCCTCCTCGGTCGATTCCTCTCAATAGGGCAGCACAAACTTTAAGTGAATCTAGAAATCCAGAGTAAAAAAAGATTCAGCCCAGAGTTTATCAATGGCTATTCTGAACAGTCGCTTGTACAGCCATCGGAACAGCAGCTGACAACCAAACCTATAGCTTTTGAAAACTCAACACTGTAAATTTTAATGGTATTTTTTGACAAAAATCATCCAGAACTCTCTATGTTGATCTCACAAACACAACACTTCTGTTCAAAACCTAAATAAAAGAAGCATTTTTTTCTCCGCCCTCTCCCCCCCCACCTTTTTAAGGCAAGCTAAAGCTTCCCAGACTACACCATTGTGCAGGTACCTTAATGTAGAGCTGCCATTACAGGTAGTAATTACAGCAGTTGCTTGTGGCAAAGTCTCTGAACTAAAAATGTGAAGTCAAATAAATTTAGGGAAAATTTCCATCAAAACACTGTCAGGAAGCCAACCTGTCTTTCCATATTTTTTGCAAGGATCTAGATATACCACAAGAGGAAAAATGATACTGAGTAAGCTGTCAACCAAACTGCAGTTCATAAACACTTTCAACACGAGATATCAAAAAAAACCCCTACAGTTTAATTGCTAAAAAAGCTTACCTAGAACAAGCACAGCATTTCAGATTTTGCAGTGTATAACAAATCAACTTCAATACAGAAAGCTGCTTCATACAGACTGACTTCTGTTCCTGTAAAATGGAGTTTTGCTTTTTTCATCAGTTTCTCACAAAGAGAACTGATTTTTGTGAATAAATACATACTATAGGCACAAAATTGCCACTCCTCTCTTTTTTGTGGCAGGTAGAAAAGCAAATTTCAAAAGTAACGAATAACTGTGATTTTAGTCTTTTCTGGCAACTCCACAAAGCAGTACAGCCCCTGTAACTCATCAAAAGCTTTTTCAAAGTCTAACAGAATATCATTACTATGAATTTTTGATCACAGAAAGTTGTACTACATTCCCATTTATTATTTAATCTAATTAATTCATATTCATTTAATTTTCAGTAAGGCCATTTTTCCTCTGCAAAAACATAGAGGCAGAATTCCCTCAAATCCCAAAGCTGGTTCTCCATATTAAGGCAAGAGATCCATCCAAACTTGGTACTATAGCTTTCAAGGTTTAACCAACCAATGACAGAATTGTGCGTGCTCATAATCATGGTCTTTCTTAGCAAAGTGCATGCAAAGTAATTTCAAACTTACACTGTGCCAAATTTGTACTGCTGCAACGAAGATCAGAATTGCTCTGCAAAGCTCAATAGTCACTATACTAGGAACTACAAAATTACCAGTGCAATAGAAGTCACAGTCCATGACTGAAGAGCTATTTCAGACACAAACTTCTGCAGTAGTAGAGAAACCAAAATATTTTGCAATAATAAAACAGAAGTAATAACATATCTAACTAATTTCAACAGAAAAGCATCCTTGCTTTTACTTAGAAACATAAAAGCATAGTAAAAGAATACTGTAATCATTTTAGGTATGTCATTTAGACAGAAAATCCCAAATAATCTTTCTGTTTTTACAGAAAAAGGCAGAATTTTTCAGAGAAGATCCTACCTCTTGCTCTCAAAAATTAAAATACAGCAAAGCAAATACAAAGTATATCTTCATAATATATTTCTCCTTAAAAATACTAAGTTTTACCTGTGAACAAACTGTCAGTCTGAAGGGGTTTCTAAATATCATTTTATGAAGTTTGATTCCTGGCTACCTCCTAAGGCAATAGCACCCAACTCCCAAAGAAGGACAAGTGTGTTAAACTTACCAAAAACAAGCGATTTTTCTTCTAGGTCTCTAAGCCTTTCCATAATTCCACTTGAAATCATGAACACTATGCTCAGGTAAACTCATTCATAATTACTTCTTTCTGTTAGAAATATATTTGCTTAGAAAGTTGACCAGATTCCTAATATCAAAGTATTAGCAAGACTCCAGAAACATGAGTCAACATGACATTTTAAAGCAGGTATTTGGACTTCCTTTCTACTTCCTACAGTTTTAATGTATGTAAAATTAAACTCACAAACTTTTACACCAAGATAATAACAAGTGTATCAAGCTACCAGGGTTAACTGGAATATCCATTTGTACTCTCCTGAAGCATGTAAACCTATAAAATACTTAAAAGGAAAATAAAGGCTGAAGAAAGTCTGGTGTACTCGGGATAACCCATAGGTCCGTTAACTATTTTCTAACTATTAACAACTAAAAAAAAAAAAATCCAACTGGAACACTAAGGAAATTAAGTAGACACTATAAATTCTCCTAATCTTTAAAAAAGTATTTTCTTTACTTAAATGTTCCAGGTAAAAAACCAAGGTAGGCGAAAAACAGCTGACTGTATGATAAAAGAAGAATAAATTACACGAGATGCTGATGAATAAAAGAGAAAAATCAAGTGGAAAATCTACCGTGTGTTGTTTTCATTTTATTTGTCAGTCTTTTTCAGTTAGTGATCTACAGGCTACTTAAAACAAAGAAGGAACACAAGTTTCAGAGAGAAAAGTCATATATACTTGACAGATTTATGTGAAAAGATAGCTGCCATATTTAAACCTGTCAGATAGGCATTTCCAATAATTCTCCCATTTCATTGTTTCCAGGAAGTATTAGTCTCTGAGTTCATTATTCAGGTATTTTAAGGACAGAATAAATGACTACTATCCTTTAGTCTGAACTACTGAGAGACACCAGCCATAAAAATTCACTCAAAATTTCCTGTATGAGGCCCAGAGTTTCTCGATAAAAAATATGTTTCTGTTTATTTAAAGACTTGAAATAGAGAATAAGTCTCTTGCCACCTCATGTGTCTTTCTGAGCAGACAGGGAACTTAGACTGCAGAAAGAAGGTATTTTCCTTGAAGATGAAAGAATGTACAGAAGATGCAGCAGAAAAATGCTTCTCTCTGCGCTGCCTCACTGGATGCAGGAAACACTGCAGCTGAACCACAACAGGAGTACGTTACTCCCAACAAGGCTCGTACATCCACCTCACTGGTCTGTGTATGTCACTGGCCAGACAGCGGAAAGAAAGCACAGGATTCTCTTCCATACTCTCCACTTCCAGTTAAAATATTTCTCCCGGTTATTGAAGTCCTTCTGAAAGAAGCATGCTCAACACTTTGACTGAATCTGCATTTCATCAGTATCTCTATCTATCCTTGACCAACAACCAACAAAAAACAGGTACAAGAATGTATGGAGAAAGAATATTTGAACTTTTATATATGCCATTAAAAAAAAAAAAAGTCAGCTTGAGAGGGAAGTCCAAATGTGAGCTGTATATTACAGCCTGAAAGTTTAGTATATGGAGTGTTATTAGAACAAACCCATATACTAAGCACCTTAGAAGAAAGAAGTCCCAGAGCTTCAGATGTATTTCAGTGCATCTCCGTATCTCTTCATGAAGTTTTAAATCAACATAAGTACCTCTGACACTAAAATTTTTCTAAGTTTCAAAGTCTTTATATGTTTACTTCAGTTCAAAAGTTTTCTTTATAGATAAAGCTGCAGACTCTAAGTAATTTCTTGTCCACTTACACTGTTTGATGGAAGAAACCTTTAAAGGGATAATTATGCCCATAAAAGAATTTCTTCTAAAATTCTGAAATACTGGTTCACTAACAGAACGCACTGTAGCACAGGGCGGTATCGCTTCTGTTATGTTACGCAATAGGGCTAGGCATGTTCCTATTTTTATGTCTAATCATTTTAGAATCCCACTGTATAGTATGCATTAAGAAAAAGAGATGCTGTGAAAAAAAAATCTTTAAAGTTTTAAATAAGTTGTTTTATACGGTCCCTTTTTGTGCTTTATTATTTAACTAAACTTTCCAACTTACCTTTTAATTTAGCCTATTTCTAATTGTTTATTTCCCTTTCTAAACTGAACAATCTTCATTTTTTCACTAGCTTCTCATCTGAAAGTCTCTCCAAGTTCTGGCTTTTCCTCTGTTTCTCATCTTTTTAATTTTTCTTTATAAGGATCTGATCAAATCAGTTTAGAAAGCCCACCATTTAAAAAATGTTACTTGCATCCTGTGGAAATAGCATTACAAAATAAACTTCAAATGGGCATTAGTACATAGATAGGATATCTCTGCTTAAATTTAATCCCTGGCACTTTGTTAGTTACTTCAGTAATAAGAGAATGTTACTCTTCATTATCTAAAAACAGAAAGCAAACGTCAAAGAATTATACACCAAAAGAAAGGCTAATTCTGTAGCACTGGTAGCCCTCTTCTCTAGTGTCACAGGGGTGCTGAATTAGAGGTTACTTCAGATGCAAAAAAAAACCCAAGCTCTCAGAAGATTTGCATTCATGGAAAAATTGTATTTTCAGTAGTTTATAGGAATACCAGATTTCTTCTCCATTCTTCAGAAGGAAGGGAAATAGCTGTTGCATCACCAAAGGAAATGAATACACTTGGCTGAAGACCTGAGATTTAATTGCAATCCTGATCAAAACACACTGGATTAAGCATTCATCCTGAAACAAAATACAGGAAGAAGGCAAAGATTTCCAAAGCCATTTTCTTACACAACCCAGATACCTAAAGTGAGCAGTAGGAGAGAACTAATCTCACTGTGATATTACTTTTACTTTGGGCAGCAACCACATCTCAACCTTTCCCATCTAGTCGTAAAACTCCTGAGCCAAAGATGCAATTATGCATTCCCAAAACCTCCCCATGTTCTGTTTAATTCTGTTTTCCCAATTCACCTCCTCTTCCAATAAAACTGTCTAATCTAAGTACAGTTAGCATACATCCCAACCCTAACTGCATTGCAAATTAAAAGAATCAACACCAGCCTACGTCACCAGCCTACCCTGTTAGGGGGCTAAAGGCTCATTTGTCATCACTTGGGGTCCATGCCAGGTCAAGTACAAACAAAGTACCAAACAGATCAGTTACACTGCTGGTGCAAATCAGGTACAAATTAAAAGCAAAGCCGGAGTGCAAGAACAAGGCTTATCTTTTTCTGTACAGAAAAGAACGATCTCTTTTTAATTAAAGAGAAATTGTTTATCTTTATTATCTTGATGAAAACAAAAATCTGGGAAAAATCTGATGGCTTACATAATAGATTTTTGGATAGTTTATCTTATAAATGTGCTTGTTTTTAAAGTAATCACATTAAACACATTGCCATTAGGACCAAATGCAGTATCAGCATATGTGGAGTCTTCCAGCTGTCTGGACTCTGGACAGTGGTCCCACATGCAGAAAGGGTTGGGAAGCACAAAGAGCAGATACCTGGACATTACTCTGTTTTTCTAGGTGTCTTAAAGGCTCACATAAAGAAAATTGCTGATTCTTGTGCACGGTTGATGTCCGTAATATAAAAAATTGGAAATAAGAATACAAATCTAGATTATGTTAAATCCCAAGCTTTATATGTTTTACATGAATTCTGTAAAAAATGCAGCCCAAACTAGATAAAGACAACCTTAAAGTAATTATGCATTCATATGTCTTTTAGAGATTTCATTTACCCCAGGATCAGCAACTCACAAAACTGCTAAATAGTTGTGTAATCAGCTGATAAGCCTGTAAGTACTCAGAGCATGTCCAATATATTTTAACTTGAAATATATCTTCCTGAAACAGACAGCCAAGACAAGTTCAGTACTGTCAAATTTTCTCCTGGGATGAATAGCCTGTCTAAATTCAGGAACACTTTTCTACTATATAAGGATGAGAGTCAAGCCCCAAATGACTGCAGGAAATAGTTAAATAGTCTTTGAAAACATTTTAAAAAGTAGTTAGCGTGCCATTTTATTTTTATCCACTACGTACAGTAATAAGCTAAAAAAACTAAACCTCCAGTATGCAGTGTAAAATCTCTAAAGAACGGCACAAAATCTGGAAATACTGTTTGCTGATAAGTTGTAAGGAAATATAAGATGAACACTAAAAAAGAAAAAGACTTTTTAAAAGGCCACACAGAACATAGGAAGTGAGGGAACATTCTCTGTATCTTTTGAAAGGCATAAAATTGTGCTGATTACTTTATCCCCATACTCTCACTATCTACATGGGTTAAAGCTAGCAGTAACACCAGTTCTAATCTTAAAGGCCCGTAGAGAGACATAAAACTTGACTGTTTGAAAAATCAGGCTGTAAAAGCACATCTGTGCAGCCAACACCATCACATGGCTGGAAAACAATCAGAACTCCAACAAAAAGCAAGTGAACAAAACCACAAAAAATTCCTTGAGTTCTGATGCATCAAGAACACTCCAAAGATTTCCGGCCCAGTTCCAAGTCTGTTCAATAGAGTAACTTCACATTTGTATGGATCATGTCTTAAATCATTTTCAGCCAATGTTTCAGGGAAGACTTCCTCACAACGAACCCTTTCTCACTGAGTAAATCAATTTGTTTCGATGTATAGCTCCACATGCATACTTATGTTCAATAAAATGCGTAATGGTACTCACCAGTTAGTCATTCTACTAGTGTAGTAACATTATAACTTTGGTGTTCAATTGGCAGTATATTCTGTTTAGAATTGACCCATCTTTTCCCTTGTTTTTCTGAAACCATCATTGCTGATTTAGAAACATTTTTCAGGGACTAATCCTGCAATACCAAGCATCCATAAAATTTAAGAATTAAAAAAAAAGTGTAATATAAAGAGCTCTTAATTTCTCCCTCCTGGGGGAGGGGGTATTAGTTTGCTTATTTCACAGTGATTTTTTATATTCCTGTAAGAAAGCTTTTGGAAAAAAACGATTCTTGAAAGACAATGAACTTAGTGATACCTTCTGCAGGAAAGAATCTCTGGCAGCAAACAGTACAACTTAATAGACAACATTACATTTACACTTAGAAAAGTCAGAGTTTGATTTTTCAAGGCATCAAAAGGACAACAAATTCCTAAATTACAGATTCTCAGGTTATCCAGTTATTACCACTTCCAGCAGTTGAAAAGCTTTCCTAAAAGCAGTACATCCAGATTTCCAGAGTTTACTGGTCTGATGCATAGGGCCCAAACTGTTAGCGACAGCAGTTTGCCCAAGTGACTTTACCATAACTGTTGACCATTTATTCAGAATCACCAACACAAGCTAGTAATAATCAGACATGTTTGTGGTGGGACAGTTACGGATTACAACCATGCTTCAGTAGGAAAGAAAACACTCTCCTCATTCAAAATTCACAAGGATTAGGATTCTTTTAAAGCTACTGATCAATTCAGTTACCGATGATTTAAAGTACTACAGATATTCGAATCTTACTTCAACAGACAAAGTGCAATTCAAGAAAAGTGTACCTGCTTTAAAAAAACAAAACAAAACAAAAAAGACGACAAACATCATTTTACTTTCTTATACTGAGAAAATTTCTGGTCCAAAGGAACCTGCCCATCAACACAGAAGAAGCCTGTGGTAGGACACAGAACTGAATGTTCTTCTAAACATTCGTCTAAATTCAAAGGTTAGTGCCCTAGCCATTGACCCATCATTCATGCCAGCAATCTGTCTGTTAATTTAAAAAAGAATTACTCAAAGCTATATACCCATCTAATGACATGAGCTGATGAAGGATGTTATGTATAACTAACACCACAGCAGCCCTCTGCCAATGTATCTGAGAAACACTCAAAGATCAAATTGAGAGCTTGCTATGGTATTAGCTGCATGGAGAACATTATTTATTGTTAATACTTGTCATCCGGAAAAAGCATATATCAATACATACCAAATTCCTAAAACTGCAAATAAGGAAACAAGAACAGACACCATTTCCAAACTGGCTGTTTTATTTTGTCTTAAGTTTGCAAATATGTCATTACTTGCTTTAGAAGCAAATTTTCAGTAAAATAAGGTCATTTTATCTCTTTCCAAGGAAATATACCAAACACAGTGCATTTAGCATATGCTCTTTTTTTGCAATTTGCACTGTTAGGTGTATTATCTTTTATCTTTTGTGTTCTCAAGCCTGTAAACCAGGTAATTGTTTTGTAGTGTCTTAGTTAATTTATACTTAATCAGAAAATACGGGATACATCGGAGACTGTATGCATCTCTCAACCTCAGTATTTCTTTCATTTTCATAATAGCACCACACAAAGATTTTCCCCTTCCTTCTTTTTATTCATTTTTATTATATTTTATGCAAATAATATTCTTGTCCTTTAGGAAATGATTCACAGACAAAATTCTCGGTGCTGAATTCTACACAATATGTTTGAATAGAGATATAGCCCATACAAAATAAGTTTTTTTAATTTCTAATTGCATTATATGGAAGTAGATGAGAAGAACATTTTAGTATATATGCTAAAACGTCATGGTAAAGGGCAATGCACAAATACAATCTGCCATGAACAACCAATGACTACTTACTCAAGGCCAAAAGCAGATAAATATTAAATCAAGCCTTAATCTATGTATTATTTATTATTAAGCTTTATCAAGGAACACTAGGTATTTATCTTAGAAGGACCCTTAAAATCTCATTCTTTGACTTTCTAAACACTCCTTTTCCGTCAAATAGATGCCAATCTAAATGTAATACATTGCAAGAACTTTTTTGCAGATTTTCCATCCACTCACTTCCACGTTCTCAGACACTTTTCATTCTCTGATGTAATTTTCAGCTAGACTCCACTGTTACCCCCATTATTAGCCCCTGTTTCCTCATGACTTCTCAGCTTGATTACTACAATCAAATAACAAAATAGCTACTTTACTAAGATCTTAAGGGGAAGTAAAGAAACTCATTGTTTCCCAACAAATATTTGTAAACAGTCTGATGCTTGAGGCATGTTCTTATAGGTAAATATTAATTTTCATATGTAATACACTTAATCTAAGTGCCACACACTGCTTATTTTTCTCTCATTCTCATGTCTTGTGGCATTGGCACGGTAGAATCAGCAGGCTCTACTCGAGCTAATTCTCTGACTTATAACATACTGTCCCTTTCAAAAGTTTTTTGCAATGCAGTTACTAAAGAAAGTGTCTGATAGAGACTAGTTTTAATTTTGCAACGTATCTCACCAAATATAAAATTTATAAAAACAGATCTTCAGCTTCCCTCTTAAAAACTTACTGTACTTAGTTTTATTTACCAAAGTAAATATTTTTAAGTCCATACATAGCAATAATAAATAATCAATATAGCTAAAAAGAAAGAAAATTTGCCTAGAAATCTCCATCAGTGATCACTATTATACATACTATTTGGGAGAGCAAAATCAACTTTAAGACCAATAAGAGATGACCCATTAGGTTCTTTAGTATGTCTATCCTAGTATCCTAACACTTTTCATCACTGCTTTTAAACGTGTGTAGGAGTTGTAGAATATATTCCCTTCGTTGTGGAGAAAAATACAGTACATATAATTCCAAATCTAACCTTCGTATCATTCACTGCCAAGGCAGCTTGGCAAGCAGTAGAGATATTCCTAGGGAAAACACGTATGGCCTCCCTCAGCCAATGCTCCTTCGCATTCCTCTTGCAACATTACACTGCCCTTAAGGTTTACTTAACTACAACAACATCTTTTGCACACAGGGCTTTCAAAATAAAGACCTATGTAGAGTATCCAACATCCGTACCAGTACGTGGTTTTCGCCTGCGCACAACTGCCATTTTACTGGAAGAGCTTGCAGTTACATGAGAACAAAAAGCGATATACAGCTTTTGAATTGCTGGTTCTTGGCCTGCTTCAGCAAAAAGTCTACTTTTCTTTTACAGCAAAACTAAATACAACTTTCCAGGAAGACACACTCCCATCAAATTTTAAAATGAGGAAATCCGTTGATGTCACCAGGTCATTTTGGAGAAAAAAAAAAAAAAATCTACAGACTTAGACAAATAAGCAACCGCAGAGAACAGATCTAGACTAGAAATTTATTTATTTATTTAAAATAAACACGTATACCAGAGGGGAAGTGGGGACTGTCCAAGATATGGCTGAAAAACTAACATTCAGAAATCCCTTTCCCAACAAATGTCTTCTCTAACCAAGTGTTTATGTTACGAGTAGTCTAGCACATTGTTTTAATTGGAAGGATATACAGATTTTTAATCCAAAAAATGGTCAACACATCATGCTTAATTTAACATTCCTCTTACAGACTGAAAACCAAAAGAAGAGTTTGATTGGCTACAGTATGTTGCATCTTACACTAAGGGGACAAAGAATATTGTCACAACTATGGGTCTGTGAAAAACAGAAAGAGCTGAAAGCAAAATCTCATCTTGCATTTAGATGTGCAAGAAAAAGCAGCTGAGAATTTGAAGCCAAACTCATCAGTGTGATTCCTAAAGCTCATGAGTAATGAGAAAAGACAAAACACAGAGCTGCTGTGCAGTAATGACTGTGAGTAGTTTATCAGAGACAGAGCTGACTACAGAGTAGTTTAGAGACATGACTTTAAGGTAGCTTCCTTTTTACTTTGTTTTTAATAAGGCCCTAGAGAACATTTTTTAAGGATCAAACTTCTGAATGTATAGCATATTGGATCCACCTTGGTCATAATTTTTATGGTAAGTGTGTAAGTGACAGATTCACAATGAACTTCTGAGCTGGAAGCTTTTTGCTTTTTTCTTTTYTTTTYTTTTTTTTTTYYTTTTTTTTTTGGGKTTTTTTGGGGGGGGGGGGGGGGTTMTGKTCCYTYTATYCMYCMRTTCAGMWATAYGGATSGAATTATGTTGCAGGAACACAATCATTTACTCCTACCACAAAATTAACTTAAGTTTTAATGAAATTGCTCTAAATATGACTTGCCATGCAATATATGATAGATTCTGCATCTGATTCTACAGTTTTGCTATAAATTCAATCAAGCCTTAGCATACCACCAGTTTAAGATTGCTATTGTTATTCACATCAACCACATAATGCTTAATGTGAACATACATATGCTTAGCCTGTGTGGACACTCTGTAATATAGAAATTTCCAAGGATAACCTGAGCAAATGAACGTACCTAATTAAGGAGATTAAAACCAGTACAATAACAACAAAACAAAACATCACTCTTCTGCAATACAGAGTGATGTTACTTTTCCCTATTAAAGTACAATTTACTTCTTGCATCGAACAGAATCTTAACATTTTTAGACTAGTTTCCTGTCACTACAAATAGCAGGCTTTTAGAATCTTGAAGTGCACCTAATTCTGCCACTCTCTATTTGGAAGAAAAAAACACAGCAATCCAAATTTTTGAAAATGGTCTTACAGTCCCCCTTTAGTGGATCAGAAGTTGACCAGACAGTAATCTTTCTTTTTATATTTACAAATCTAATTAAGTCAGCCTTTTAAAAAATACTCAAGAATTTTTTTTGAGAAAAAACCTCTATCTGGTGTTAATTCTACTTTCTTCTCATAACTGATCTCAAGGATCTCTTTTCAACTTCAAATACAGACTCATCAACCACTCTTTGGCAAATTTCCATACTGTTTAGTAGGCACACATTCTGCTCAGGGCTCTATTCTTTTGGTGGTCAAAACATGTGCTACTTGTTCCCATCAGTCATGGGAGAGTTGAAGAAAAAAAGCTGAAATCATGATAGCAAAGAACTTCTTTAGCCTGTTTAAGGAAAGCATGGATGTTCATGGATGCTCCCCACCACATGTAAACCCCTCCAGATACAGTTACCAAACACAAGTAACACAGGATTTGATATTCTGTTAGCAGAATGGCCAAACTGTGTCTTACACGTCCTTACAGAGATTCAGCACTGGCCTTCATTTTGCTGAAGCTATTTCCAAAATCTGCCTCTTCTTTTGGTTTGACAGAACTCCAACTGAACAGCACCTCTTTGACTCTGTATCTTGTTCAGCTACAGACTGCCTTGTTTACATATTACAAAGAAACTCATGAATGCAGTTAGATAGTCTTCAGACTGCTACCTGGCAACCCACAGAAGATCTGACTAGACCTGATGTGTTCTGGCAACCTTTATTGTCTTAAGCTGTCCTCTGAAAGACCTGTTTTACTTCTAAAAGTGCTTTCTTCAAACACGTGAAAAAGGCTGGTGGAACTTTGTAGAATTCACTTGCTTGCAGTACTGGCCAGATTGTTATACATCTGGATATCCTGGACAAACACACAAAAGCCTTTAGCTCTCTCAGGTCAACATTTCCAGGAAGAAAAAAAGGACATATTTTATAGCAAAGAGATGAAGCCTGAACATATGGTTGCCATAACCAGTGCAGTAACAGAGAAGAACTGAAAAGGATAGGGCAGTTCATGCAATTTCTTTTCATAAAGAGATCTAAGACACACCCATAGACACCATATAAACAAACCCAAATATCACAGGCATTACCCGTCTAATGAAAAGGAGCAAGAGAATGCCCTTTGCTAATTTTCTAGCCAGCAGCAAGTATAATAACCTTCTGTGGTAAGAAAGCTGGAAGCCAGTGGCAATAACAACAGAACTAATCAGCTTTATTGGATTGGAAAGTTTATGATTAGTATGGGAGGTCTGAAGCCTGCTGATCACTAAAAAAATAACATTTCACTTTGATGCATGTCTGTCAACTCTCACTATATTAAAATGTTTTCCTTTTTAAATGTGCTTTTCAGCTGCTGTGTCTGGCCATCACCTGATCTAAAAGTAAAGATCCTTAGGCTGTATAACATATTGATTGTCTAATCAGCATTGCATATGATAGAAATCAGCAAACACTGAATATTCTTTGTGCTTCTAGTGATTTAAAAAGACTTCAAACAAAAAAAAAACCTCCCTAATTTTTGGAAAACAGGTATTAGAATAAAAAGCACAAGTTTGCCACTAAAAGCAAGATGTTTTATGCCAAACTGAGTTCTAATTTCTTAAATAAATCTATAGAACAATAGATAAAATTTAGGACTTCAAAAAACATGTCAGTGTCTCACCGGATTTAAACTGTAAGGTGTATAAACTACTGAATGTTAATCATATATCCTCTATCAAACATATTGAAAAGAATTAATTTGTGTACAGTCAGAGGTACAGCATCTTACATATTCTCTGCGCAATAAAAATGTCATCAGACACACAGCAATCAGACTGTATGATGTTGAGAGTTTTAATATTCGTTATAAAATGATACTTTATATAAGCTAAATCTGTGTTTGTTGGTATCTTCAATATTTTCCAGCCAGAGGCAAACAGTTCTTCACAAATATGCCAGCTCAATCTCTGACTTGAAGATCTGGGATTGGCTTCCCTAAATAAGGGAATATATGTCTTGAGAAGGAGAGACAGACAGACAGACATGTATATAGGTGTTGGTAATTTACAGCTTCACATTTTGTTGTTGTACAATATGTAAATCTCTCCCTCTAATTCTTATTCATCCTGCAGTACGAGAAGAGTTGACAGTGGTCTTGTACCTATAGAAATAGTCAGGGGACTTCGAAAACTTGCATTCAGTTCTTAGCCCTAACACAGTCCTTTTAAATACAAGTGAAATGACCTGCCCGTCTCTACACAGGCAGGTGGTCTCTTACAGCCCAATAGTTCTCTCCAGGCAATTGCAATAGTTAACAACTCTGCAAAGACTTTCCAAAGCATATGAAAAAACTTAGGTATCATCTAAAGTAGTCAAAAGACTAAGGTATTAGCTGTCTGCATTTTTTTTAATGATTTCTTTTCTAAAATGCCTTCTGTGATTTCCAGTTCTCTTCTTACGCATACCTGTCTTGAATCCTACACAGAAATTAAGACTGATTCCAAGCACTCAAAGCAGACAGTCTGTATGCGGAGTATGAGCTACAAAGTAGATTCAGTCACGTAGTTAATGAGAGTACGTATGATACAAATGAATAAACTGAATAGACTGAATACCTGTTTAACCCACAGCACAACACAGAGACATCACATCACCGTTTGAGGAATGCCTCAATTTCCCTGGTGACAAACAAAAATCACAACACAGAAATTTCCAGAGAAATTCAATCCTTTCACTTTCTTTACTCCATGTCTCCTCCTTTTCTATCACAGCTCCTTGTGCTTCTTCTTAGGCAAAATGAGTTAACGAGACTGCTTTTCATATAACGGTCTTATTTAGATAGGTGTCTACTTACTCTCCACCAACAGCTTAGGCTTCAGTACTATCCAAAATGTAAAAGCTCTCAGAGTCAGAACTTAGGAATATTTAACAAAGTATCATAAAATTTGCTTTGGACTGCTACTTTTAAGAAGAGTCATTTGTTTCTACGTGTATTGATTAGGAGCGTAAACATTTCAGAGCAAAGAATATATATCTATATAAAATGTTCACCAAATGGGTCCCAATTCTGTTGAAAGCACCTAATGATTACCACAGTATGTAAAACACCTTATTAGTAGTACTGCTGCTGTAGAGAAAAGTATTTTAACTCAAATATTCTTTAAAAAAGAGGCAAGAATTAAAGCAAACAATTATTTCACAAAATATTTTTCATTTATCCTACCCTGTTTTGATATGCTCATAACATTTGATATTTCTAACACAGTATTTTAAAATGTCTGTTATTCTTTTGGTAGCTGAGGGCTGACAGCAGTCTGCCAAGACTCAAACATGTGCAGTAGACTAGCCTTTTTTTTTTTTTTTTTTTTTTAAGAAATTGAAATCCTGCTTCTTCCAAGTCCCCTGACTAATCATTAGAAAACAGGGGCAGAAGGAATGTAACTTTATGAATTAGTCAGTTGCCAAATTGTTTTTAATATCTCAGGGCAGTTGCTGAGTTATATATTCAAAACAGAATGGTAAACGAGTAGAACTTTTGTTACTTTTGTATATGTTAGAAGCATCTTAGTACTTTCATTAAATCATCTCCAGTCCTACAGCTACTCCATGTTTAGCTCAGTCATACCTATACAGCTGAAGAATTCCCAGAAATTAGTATTCCTATGAGAAAACTCAATAAATCTTAAATAAGTGAAATAACCTTCAGAGCTAAGTATCACATTAGACAGTTGAAGATAAGCTTCTTCAATAATCACTTGCCAAGAACAGCTGTCATGTTTCTGTGACTAAATTAGTGATAGTTTGAAATGTAGGAAACTAAGGTACATATGCAGGAAGTTGAAAATTATTTGAGACTGATGACATTATGAAAATAAAACAAAATGGAAGTTACATGAAAGGGTCTTTGTCATAGCTGAAATAATGACTGGGTACATTTCAGAGAGAAATGTCACTGCATGTCTAGTAAACCTACTTCTGCTAAAATTACTAAACAGTTCTGCCAATGACTTTAACGGGCAATTAAGTGGCCAGGGTGAATTCATTAGTAACTTTGTTTTGCTCACTAGTCAGATATTCATATTCTTCATTTCCTGCTTTCTGTTCTAGATTTTTGTATTCAGTGCACAGAAAAAACTCTGAGCAGACATCAGTTTCTGATCAAGTGAAGAACAAAAATTAGGAAATCTTTCAACTGAAATAACCAGACTACCCAGTGTTAACATAACACTGGAGTATTTGTTAATTTGATGGAAGAAGTACCACAGTGCATGTTTAAGATACTTAACCTTTTTTTTCCCTCATGTAAGATTAAGCTCAAGTGAGTATGTTATGTAGTAAAGACCTCAGCCCTGAAGAGACTTAGATAACTGGGATAGCTTAGCATCAATCAAGTTTAACAAAACTAAGATTATGGTAATATGCATGTTGTCAGACTGATACAGAAAACCATTAACTTAAGCACTAGGCTTTTGTTTGCTCTAACCCAATCTGATTAGTCTACAGTATTTCAAATATTTTAATAAGCATTTTCCTGGCAATGTTTTCAAACCTTTGACTTGGATTTTTTCACTAGACTGTTTCCGAGGTGTGGGCTACTGCTTATGAAATATGGTCTTATACCAATCAGATTTCACCTTCTGGCCATGCAGTTTTAATAGTCAACTGTGGTTTAACTAAATCTCCAGCACGAGAAAATCAGAATTAGTGTGGAAGGAAGATGGAGTGGAAGAGAAACTTTTAATAGTAATTAATACCATAAACAAATTCAGGCCCATGTCTTATGTCATTACTGCCCATATAAGCACAGCTGGAGTGCAAAAGTGCTAGATATTTTTAAATATTTTTAACAGAACTCTTAAACAGTAGGAAAGTTATTGTTGGTCTGAGCTGGTCATGAGCTAATAAAAAAATCTGTGTTTTAATTAGGTGTGATCTAATCAGTTTTCAGTGCTCCAACAGAAAAGCAAATGTTTTATCCCTTCCAAAGTTGGGTAGATTAAGATATTTTACAGATTATTCCCTGTTTTACATTTAAATGAATTAGTCTAATTGACTATATATTAATGACTTTTTAAGCAACATCTGATCTGCAAAATATGATTATGCAGGTATCCACTGCTCATTCTCTCTGATAAATACAGCCTGAGACAGAAAATTTTGAAAACATGGAGATTAGTACAGCTGTATTACTAAGTGTGCAAAACATTCTACCTGAATATAACTGTGCAAAGAAAACAGCTATTAAAAATGGCAAAACAAAGGATGATATGATGCCTAAAAACAAAAACCTTTCCTTCAGGACTCTAACAGTTATGAAGATGATGAAAGGAAATGAGGAAAACTAGGGAAAGACTACTGAATTAGGGGCTAACACTTTATTAGTAACAAAAACACAGGACTGATATGGGAAAGGGATGATAACAGGAAGTTGTGTGTCAAGCGGTAGGAGAAGGAGTCAGACTAATACTGATGCTTAGACTGAGCCCAGAAACCTGAAGACAACTTTCATGAAGTGAGGAGAGCGCAGGGACTAAATGGTTTGGGGGAGGAGTATTAGGGCTGACATGTGAACACATACGTAAATGAGGACTTACTCTCCCCAGGCAGCACCCTGCTTTTAAATGAAGGTTAGGCTAGCCAGTCCTCTTCAATCTTCATTTCATTCAATTCAAACTCAGCTATCCAGCTATTTGTCACCAGAGAAATTAAATTTCTGTTCCCTTCCAGCTATATTCCAGCAAAGGAACCTGAGGAGCAAGCATGGCGAGTACTGTCTTATAAGTGGAACCTCTGCATGCTATAAAACCATATTCTGTTTGTAAAGGAAACATTGACTGCCTGAAGATTTGTGATATAGAGTAAAAGGATCCTGTGAAATGGGAACATAATCCCCATTTGATTCCATATTAATAGCACTTTATATCCAAGTGAAAATATCACAAATAATATTTTTAAGTAACTATCTCAGGAAATATTGGAAGAGATTATATGAAATTATTCAGGCCACAATATAAAATGCTTGCCAAATGCAACAGAGAAAAAACGGACAAGAAAAGCATCTTATATGCAAGTTTCTTAGGAAGAATAATGAATGGCAAGTAAAACATGCCATACTAAAAAAAAAAATGCTGGCAGGTTACAACAATTGATTTACTACCCACTATAGAAATGATACCAATAGGCCTCAAGAACACTATTCCTTAAAAATAAAAGATCATGGACCTCTTGTGGACAACAGGTTGCAGAGGAACAGCAGTAATCTACACAGGCACCAGAAACACTGACTGGGCTAAGTATTTCATCTGGGGCAAGTTTTTTTTCTTTGTGGAGCATGAAAATTGTAGAATAAAGCATACATAAAGCATTTCCATTTCAGTTAACCATTATTTGAAAATTTTTCAAAGTACAGGTCTGTTTTACCATGGCACACAATTAAAAATATATTACAATGGAAAAAGGAAGAATGTACATAAGAATCAGCCTTTGTAAACCAATAAAAACACATACTTGCAAATTTCAACCAAACCCTTTGAATCAGTTATTACATGTGTAAGAATGTCAAATAGAAAAATTCTGGACTGGACTCAAAGATCTTGGCCAACTAGAAACTACCAAAGCTGGATCTTCTCTGCTTACCATTTATAAGAAAAGCCTTCTCACTGTAAATGACAGAAGTACTTGTAAGAGTGGCATTCCACTAACATAAATATGAATGGCTTTCATCTGTATTTTATCAAGTAATTAAAAATGATATAGCATTTCCACTGTTTCTGTAAACTTTTAACCTTTTCCTGACAGAAACTTCTGGGAGGCAGTAACATTTTCCCCATGCAGTGAGATTGCAGATATAAATAATACAGAAAAAAAACCATAAACATATACCAGCTTTCATATAAGTGCCTTTCCTCTTTGGTGAGCACCTGCATATCAGTGACAATGATCAGAACCAGAAAATGCACTACTGACCTGTATAGCTACTGGGAAAAATTCCTACACAACTCTCCAGAGATTCTTCTACAAAAAACTATGCCAGTGATGTCAAAGATAGGGGAGACTAGAAAATTGAAACTCGCTCAATGAGTTTTGAGTCTCTTCAATTCACTGAAAGATCTGCTCATGAAATATGGAACCATTGCAGAAGATTTCCAAAGGCAACATTTCATCTTGAATTTCAAATTCAAGATGTCATAATCAATGCCTAGCAAACATTAAAGAAAGGTTGATGAAATTCATTAGTCAAGAAGCCACTTCTTCCTTGGGGAAATTTTGAAATGTGCCGAAGTTTGATAGAACTACATATCCTACTGCAAGTCAACACATCTTTTTTGTTCACCTTCCCCAGTATTTTGAGAAAATCTCCCCAGGAAAGCAACTAGAGCATAAAAATATCCTAAAAGCATTCCTCCGTCTGAACTGTTTCCTGTAATCAGCATTACCTTTCTGCTGTGTTTCTGAGAATGTGCCACCACCTGTTTCCTTTTGCGTGAAGGCTTGACAATTACAAATGTATTTTAAACTATTTTTCTAGCAAGCAATTTAGTGAAGATCTTCACTACCAGATACACTGCAGTGCAATGCTGAGATATCTAGAGCTTGGTCGTTAAGAAATCTGGTCCAAGTACAGGAAGTATTTTATCTGTGGCAAGGTAAATCAACCTTCTGTAAGTTAGTTCAGTATTGCCAGATTGCTTCCACAACTGCTCCAAAAGGAACATTTCCAAAGATCTCATACCTTTAATACTGTGCTGTGTCCAAAGCTATCACTGCCGGAGGTGATGACATTGCGAAAGAAATGCTGAATAGGATTAAGAAAGAAGAGTGTGGCCGGAAAGACTGCAACTGTCTTTAAATGAACTCCTGATTACATTATAAATGTTATATGCAATCAAATTGTCGTGCTTTCTTTCTCCTCCAAAAATTTCAAAAAAAAAAAAAAAAACAAAACCCACAACTATCAAAAGACCTCAATGAAAAAACAAGCAGCAAATGCTAAAGGGGCAAAAGCCTGAAAAATATCAGGCTTTTATTTTCCTAACATAGCCACCCTGTGAGTGGGCTTCATAGCTTTCCTTAACAATGTTCCTAAACCAAGGAGAACACAAACCAGTTTCCTCTTTCCCTTGGGTAATTTTAGGCCCTGTAGGTTTTGAAGCTAGCCCTGTAAACAGCAGTGTAGGTCACCAAGTGTCAAGTGCTTGAACTGGTCAACCTGAGCTGTATGCAACTGTAATACATGATTCCTGTGATACATAATCCTTCTGTGCCAGGTAGGTTTCTGCACAAAAGGTTTACTGGCAACAGTACCAAGGAATTAACCAGAGGTTCAAGTCGCAGAAGTGTTTTATGCAATTCCAGGAAAGATAATTTTAACAGAGTAAACTGTAAACTACGACCTGAGCTTTTGTAAAATCTTATCACAGAAACTAATTACTTCTAAGTGGAAAGCTGGCATGCCACTATGTTTTCAGAACCATAATATTCTCTGGATGTTAGTCCTAGGCACAGTTACTGAAATAATATTCTGCTATGTGAAAGCTGAGGTGTATTAGTAAAAACGTCAACAAAACATTTTCATAAATCAATGCACTCACTCCACAAAAACACCATGGAGCAGCATCTGAAGATACCCACCTAGGTGGGCGGACAGCTGGCTTACAGCTAAAGATGGTATATTTTTATTTAAACATTTTTCAATTTTTTTCATGAACCATTTGAATTACTTCTAAAGGAATGTCTATACAATACTTTGCAGGCAGATACAGCTTTGTTCTCCTTCAAACTGGCCAGAAAGAAAAACTATATGTCCCCAGCAAAATTTTTCATATTTTGTGCTTTCAGCAACTGAACAATAGCAAGGCATTAAAATCAGCAGTCCTGTTGAAAAGTAGATTCACATTAACGTTACGTCAAAGATGTAGACCACAAGTTACAGACAGTTGCAAAAGTGCAGTCATACTTTTACTCTGTATACAAAAGGAAGCAGAAACAACTGTTAAGCAGATTTCATATGAATTCCTCACAAGTTGCTAGTAAACTGCAACCCTACTTCTTCTGTGTGTTCACACTAAAGTCACATCTGACTGATTTCTGCAATGAATTTCTGCTGTTACCAATGATAGTTCACCTTATTACTTCAGACTGTTTCTTTTCAGCAATGCTCTGGCTTCTGCTAATTTTTTTTTTTTTTTTAATGTTCAACCAGTGATAATTCCTCCTTTTCTGTTTAAGAATATCTAAGGTTTTGTAACAGAAGTCATAGGTTGATTAATACCATCAGTTATGTACACTTGCTATTTTGCTATGGTTTCCAACGTTAACCTGGCAATTTTTAGATAGGCAAGAGGAGAGTCAAGCAAAACCTCAAAAACTGGTGAGAGAGCCAGTCATGACTTTTGCAAATGCTGACTGAAACTGTTCAATGTTACTATTCAGTTATTTAAAAATACCTTTCAATTCATAAATTATAGAACATTACATAGAAAAAAACTGCAAGCATTTAGTTCAATGTGAATAATAATAGTCTCAAACTTCTGCACAAAGTCTGTGCACTTCTGCACAACTGCTGCATAAAGTTATGATTAAGGTGTATCTTTTATCAAAATATCACACTCTGATTTAAAAAAAAACACCGTGATTTAAAAATATTGTTCCCCTTTTATTCAAAACAATCCTTGGTGAATTATAATTATTTTGTGAAGTCACACTAGTATTTGTTAGCTGCTATGAGATACACACTTACATGATCCTACCAAAGCATAAGCCAAAGCCAGCTACTTATTTGTTGACAAAACCGCCATGAAGAGAATAGCTCATCTACGAAATAAACAGTTAATATTAAAATTTATTTGCTCTCATTTCTTTTGTCAGTCTCCATACAGTTTAGCTCAAATTCAAATAGGTTGCTTTCTAGAGGTAAAACAAAATACATTGGAGGCACAGGTTGAAAACTACATAAGTGCCTTGGAAAACAAGGAAAATCATTCACAGTCAAATCCAAACAACCAAGCCATCCAACAATACTCATTTTCAAAAGCTATACTGTAAAGGACCAATCCGTTAGCATATCCTATAAGTAATGCTCCGCATTAAACCTCAAAGTAAAATTCTCAATGCCAATTTTATACTCTGACCCAGGGATTCTTAGTTCAGCCCACCCACAGAGAGATCAGTAGTGCAATGTTCAGTAAGTCAGAGATCTTCTACATCAAACTTGTAACAGAGATTTGCTTTCAGTTTCTGTGACGGTGATTTTTGATTTTGAAATTGGGGATTTTGCTGCTGAAAATTTCTACATGGTGAAACAATTGGTGTGACTGTGGCAAAACCACCACCATAAATTCTAGGCAGCTGTACTTTATAAATAAATGATATGTAATGTATTATAAGCACCAGAATTAAAAACCAATACTGTATTATTCTGCTACCAAAGCAAACAGAGCTTCATAGGAAAAAAGATTATTAAGTTCTTTCATGTTATTCACTTATTTTGTCATGAATTGAGAAGAATTTGATTTATTATGAATACTTAAAATTCCTACCTTCACATAAAGCAAGAGTTGAGCAAACCAGAAAAACCTATTTCAGCAGCTTCACATGAACTACAAAAGGAAAACGATGCAGTTTGTTTCTCAAGGGGAGAAATACTTCTTTTCTCTCAAAATAATTAACTCCTTAAATTTAGAGAAGTATTACATACAAAACACAGATCATCCTGTGAAAAACATAGTTACATTTTTATGTTGTTTCTTTTTCTTAAAAGACCACCCAAGAAACTCCATTAATAGCTCTCTACTTCAGAGTATGATGTGTATGTAACTAAATGGTCTATGAAGAAAAGTGAACAACTTTTATGATAGAAAGATGATAGCTGTAATGTCAGATTACAGTGTCATCCCCATATTCAAACACAGATGCACAGTATCATCCCATTTTATAAGGAACAGATTATTCAGCATCTTCTCTTAGATATCTAAGGCTTCATTTACACTGGTAATGAAGCAGAAAATGATGGAGGGAGAGGAGGGGAGAGGGGAGGAGAAGAATGCGCATCACCACCACAGGTAACGGAGGACTCACAGCCAAGCACCGCCACCTTACAGAACGCTAAAAGTGCTCTTGCTCCCAATATCACACACTCATTTTAACTGCTAACTGATCAGCTTCTCTTGAGCAGGAAGGAAAAAAAAATATTCAGAGTATACTGATTAAGGATTGGGTTGCTTATTAAAGATGCCTATTTATGTTTAGCTTCTACCAGGTAGATGACACAGAACAAACTCCTTGGGCTACTCTGCCACTTTTAGAAACACTTGAAATAACGAGAGTTCTCATGCTATGTGAGATTCCTCAGAATCATTTACAGTCCATTAAAAGTTACATGACTGTGATTATTGTATTAATGAAAAATAACTGAGTTCTTTAAAACAGATTTAACACCTGCTTTTAAGCATTCAAGCTGTGTCCTATTAAAGATTAGGTGATTATTTTCTGAGGTGAATTTCTTTCTATCCCTCCACTATGATCCTGAAATTCATTACAAAGCCAGGAACCACAGACTACACATCTCACAAGATGAGATGCTCTCTGCCAGGTTACTCCCTGTCTCTCGGGAGCAGAATTCTGAATGCTGGCTCCCATCACCTGAACTTGGTAATGCTGACTCTTCGGCATCAGGCAGGAGGTGCCAGCCATTAGGCTTCACGACTGGCATGACCAGGCAGAAGGAGCAACCACCAATGTCCTTCCCCTAAGGCTCACTGGGGTAGCACAGATTCAAACTAAACCAAGAAACTGTCAGCCCCACCAGAAGACACATTCGTGTTCTCTGTCAGCTTGTAAAGCAAGAAAGTATTTTCTGAAATCTGAAGTTGCAGCACTGGGGGTACTATTCTTCCTGAAAATTGCCTGAAAATTCTTTTTCATCCAAGTACTCTTCAGCTGTATTGTCAATCCTGGAGTTAAAGAGGTATTTTCACTCTCTTCCATTTAGTTGACATGCCCTTCAGGCAGACCCATATCATCAATAACCTAATAATATTGCAAGGTATGATGTCATTATTTATTTTATTCACACCATCACATTAATGAATTATTCATAATCGAAACAACTAGAGGTTGATTCTTATTTCATAGGGGTTCCTAGAAAAACAAACCCTCTGTATCTAAAGCCTTTAATATCCCAGTTTGCATACAAGCTCTGACTTAATCATTTAGTACTTTATCTTCCATTTTATTATTTCATTCAAGGCAGTACAAACCCCTTGACTGTAACTAGGTTAAGCCCATCTCAAACTGAGGTTCTGTTGAACATGTGTTCTTTCTTCTAGAAAAAGAAAAGGCAGTAAATGCTATGGATCTTCAGCTCATAGGAGTTAAATGTAATGCAGTAGCTGCTCTCAACTCATCAGCACATCATGCTAATCTTAGAATAATTGTATCATTTATTTTCCCACATGTTGATAAAGGCAGAAGAGCTTAAGACCTTCCACAATAAGCCAGTCATTGCTCTCACTCATATTCAGAATCATACTATCTGAGTACTGTTATTCCCGATACAGCAGCCTCTTCACTATGTGTAGTAAATCATATCTTCAAATATGTTGGCTAAGGAAGGATTTTCCCCAGCCAAAAAAAAAAAAAAAAGGATTAAATTCCCATTCAGATCAATGTATGCATATTATTCCTTTCAATGCCAGAACAAAACAAATCATCTTTTTGTTCTCAGTCTGGAATGTACAGGACAGCCTCTGAAGAACAGCATTAGTGGAAAATAACTGCCCCAGTTCTGCTTCTTGGTTCAGAAGCTTACGAGGAGCATCTATCCTTCCCTAAACCAAAACCACTCAGCTATATTCTCAGCCATTGGAAAGATGATCCTAAGGAGAAGTCTCTGAAGTATTAAAGTTACATCAGCATAACCCCATACATAATTGTTTACCTCCAGTTCTGGAAAACACATAGCTATTCGTATTTATCTTGTATTTCAGTGGAGCAATTTCAATAGATTCCTAAATTGGCATCCATTTGTCAAACAAAAATTTTGTGATAAATTTATATTCCATGTGAAAATATGAATAGAAGCCAAATGTGGCTTTATGAATTAAGTTAAATCTTGCGATTAAGTGTCTCTGGTTCTTTCATACAATAACTCTCTGTCCATACATTCTTTCCTGGGTGATTCTCGTAACTAAGAAATATTAAAACTCTCTAGAAATCAGTGAGATTAGATTGGTGATCATTCAGATATGTAACTTTTTGTAGTTTCAATGGTCAGTTATAATTCTGGGACTGTACAGTATTATACCACATTTCAAATGATTTTCAGAGGCCTTAGCATAAAAAGGCATAAGTTCTAAGTTCTGAATGTAGGATTTTACACTACCATTTTTCTAGCTATGCAATAAAAACACTCTTTCAGTGTTAGGGTAAGATATTGGCTTGACAGGACAGGATAATACATAATATTTTATTTTACTGATATATTCTCATTACTTTCAGAAGGAAAAAAATTTAATTTCTCTTAATCTACCATATCTGGCAGAGAAGATGCCTGTTCTCTTTCTTAGGACAGATTTACAGATGGACTTTTTCAAAGCACACATGGTCAAAGCAGTCCTAAATCCAGTCTTAATGTCTTATAAAATAATCTGTCTTCAAAAGATAAATGATATCCAAAGTATACCAAACATACACACACACATCACACATATATTTCTGTCAAGAGATTATGCTAAACAGCACTGTATTTCCCTTACAGATAGCTTGTTCTCTGCTTCTGTTGGTTTAGCCAGTACCACTCTTACTGAGAAGCTGAAAATGATCCAGACATCACCTTATGCAAAAAGCTTCACCCATCAACTCAGCCTTTCATGCAGCATTTTTATTACTATTTTTTGGAAAACTGAATCTCTGTTCCATTTAAAATATTAAGATTTATTTCTAATTTACAGTAAGAAGAAACAAAGATTCTGTAAAAAAAAAATCTATGTTCTCTAGATTCTATACAAAAATACTAAAGGTTTTAATAGTTCTGAAAGGTTTGATACTGTGGTCAAAATGTTTTAATATAATAAAAGAATATTCTATCACATGCTTTTGAGAATATACTAATCAATATATATTTTAAGAATCAAATCAAGATTGTTTGAAGCAGTCATTTTGAAATTAAACATTTTAGCACTACTGCAGTAAAAAAAGTAGAATGATTCATGCTGACCTTTTTCTGTCAACAAATTTCAAAGTCAGTTCTTTGCAGAATATTGTGATATCCATGCAACCACATATTCTGACAAAGTATTTAATTGTTTTTAATTTCATCAGCTTTAAGTATAAACGCAATGAGATTCTGAATCTTAATGTGATTCAGCTCCTAAGGAAAGAAACAGAGGTGATTTTCTTGACTTCAGTGGGCACTGGAACCAGGTACAAACTCAGAAAAAAGAGAAAATTATGAATACTAAATTTAAAAGATATTTTTCCATTTACAAATATAACATGTAATTGATACAAAAACCAACACAAAACTGAAAACCTGAAACTCACCATCTCTTAAAATTCTAAAGAAATATTAGGCTATTCTTTATGATGAGCTCTTCTCAGGCATGTCTACATTACTGTTTTCATTGGGAACAGCAGTGCAGTCTGAATTGAAACCACAGTTGTCCTCACTTACAAGGCTTTGGTTTGATTAGCAGATCAGTTCTGCTGTAGACAAATTAGATTTTTTTTCCTGAAGGAACTCAACTGAAAGCCTTGCACCAAGCGTACACAAGGTGCACTCCCTAGTACAGACACAAGAGTCCAAACCAATTACTGTTACTTTGGACAGCCTTAAACCATGTACGGGGTGTGAACATTCACTCAGGGCACTGAACTAAACCTCATCCAAAACAAAACCTCCAAAGTGCACATGTAGGTACCTAAGCACCAATTGCAACTGATTCACTCCTGCCATGCAAAAATTACTTGCTAATGTAGACATAGCCCCTTTGTTGCACCGCAGTCTTTTGTGAGCAGGAAGCAAATCTTGACATGCTTTTGTTATTTGTAATTAGAGAAATATGAACCACCTATGGTTTAAACACATGGGCCTGAACAGCTCTTAACAGTTCTTAATAAAACACAGGCTTTCATGAAAAATGCAGACTTATCAACTCAGTCACAGACTCCTGTGTGAAGAAACTGTTCATTCATGCCACAAACATCTAGAGAATCAGTAGTGGGCAGACACGGGCTCTAAAATGACCTTGGTACAGAATTAACAGATGGCCTTTGTACCTACATGGAGAGGATAATAAAATTGCACTTAAATTCAACTAGCAAACAAAATAAAAATAAGATACATTACTAGCATAATGCAGGTTTAATCCAAGGAAAATATTTAATATTGAAGTCAAAAAAATGGGGCAGAAATCTGAAACATATTTTATTTTCTTATTCAGGACATGCTGGAAAAAGGCGAGAAGAGTTCAGACAGGATCTGTGCTATTTTAGAGAATTTTCGGAATCTGTGGTCAAAGCAAGATTTCTACAACCATTTTCAAAACCAGGATTGCTCCGTCTTCCAAATCTACTTGACACAGTAAAGTGCTTAAACATTTAAAATAAGTGACTATTCAGAAAATCTTCCATCATACGTTTATTCTGAAATAGACCTGACATATCTGAATAAAGGTGTATTCTATATGTGATCTACCTCATGTGTATGAGGCTAAAAAATGCAGAATTTTAAGTGTTTTGTGTAAGTTTCCACATGGAAAGCACAATTAAGTATAATACTGGAATGTCTTCCATGATCCAGAAGCAGAGTATCATATAAATCCCATCTATCTAACCAGCAAGATACCACCAACCTCCCTAATAACGTAAAAACGTATTTCATGACCAAGAGCATCAAGTTTTTTTGAGAAGCTTTAATGAGATACACTGAGTTATTACCTATAAAATCTTGTGCAGATCTCAGGAGGAACAGACTGTTAAATTTGTTATAGTTTGCAGTCTTCAGCAAAGCTAGACCTCATCATTAATGGAGAAGTAGGCAGTTGGTTCGCTAATTAAACTTAACTTTATTAGTGAGTCTTTACCAGCCACATAAAAAGCTGTGTTTAATGTATAATATTTACATATTTCAATTCATTGGACAGTAAGTTGGGTTTTTTTGGTCCTTTTTATCCATATTTACACACAGTCCCACAAATAAGCACTTAAATTATGAATTGCAAAATACATTTAAACATGTCTACAGTGTGAAAACATTCTACCTATTGCTACATTGGGCATGGTATAACTCAAAGTCAGTTGTATGCCAGCTAACTTAAGAGACTTCACTGAAGTTTCTGGTCAATGTAAGAGTTCTTGGAAGTCAATAAAGACAAACACTTTAGCTCCTGTAAGAGCAGTCCCTCAAGATCCCTGTCTTCTGAGTAAAGAAAAAAGGGCAATTATGCAGATGCCTCAGGTATATACCGAAAATTAGAAGTGATTACATGGCAATACATTTAGAAGAAAAATCCTACACATGTACTTCACCATTTACATTTTTTGGTGTTAAGAAATAATATCTGGAAGGGAAGAATGAAAGGAAATGAAGACAAGCATCTTGATTATTTTTTTTCTTTGGGAAAAAAGTAGCAATAAATAATGTGCAACCAAGTTATCTTAAGCCACTTGGCTTGTATTGTGCAAGTCCTAGCTCACAGAATATACACAGACCTCTCTCTCAACATTTTTGAAAGTACAGACCAGACACAAATACATATTCTCTTTCTGAAAGCTGCCAACTATATTTAAGGCAATTTAGACTCCTGTCTTTTGAAAAAACAAAGTTCCTGCTTTAACGAGACATTTAAATGTCTGGACAAATACAAACAGAATTTTGAGTAAGTATTAAATTCAGTGTTTTATCATTTTTTAAAAATAGAAATACATCATTTAAAACTGTTTTTCCCTGAATGACTGGACAAAAACCAAAACTAACCAGTGGTGGTCACCGTATCAATAAAATGGTCTTTTTCACGGTTAGTTATGAACTGAAAAGACTGAGAATAAGAATAATAAAATAGACTGAAAGTCAATTATTATTTAACGAAACAGATTTTTTCATTTCTTTTTAAATTCCTTGTTCATTAAATGCAGATTGTTAGCAAAACTAGTTTTCTAACCATTCTGGCATATTTGCCTACTTTTCTACAGGCAATATCATACTTGCATACTACTGTTCTTCATGTCTTTTTTCAAGTAATTTTAAGTACTCCTGATATATCAATAATTTTGAAAACATTAAAGCTAGATTTTTCATAACACTAATTTTACTACAATGTAAAGGTTTAGATTTAATAGCAAAAAGAAACAGAAGCCAGAATATCTGTATAGCTTAGAAAACTTCTGAAAAAGATTATGTGGTATATTATACCTCCTGATTCTTGTGACAGAAAGCATAAATATATGTCTTACAAAAATAAAAAGTCCCTACCACTAATATAATGCTAAAGGTCTGAAAGTAAGACCATTAAATATGAGAGTCTTGCAACTGTATTTATTTAGTTTTAGATTTCTAAGCTGTAAATAATATGAATACAACATAGCTTAGAGAAAAATGTAAAACATTCTTTATAGCCTCTGATTTAAGTATTCTGCTTGAACCAACAAAAAAGAAGAAAAAGAATGGGGAGGCAAGTTAAGTAACCACCTTGTATTTAAAGTGCTATCCTGTTTTGGAGTATTTCTCATTTCTCAAAATGCTGGAGGTACTTGGTAGTTTGGAATCTACTTGATATTTGCTGAGTGTACAGGATGACAAATCTAGTGTTCTGTAAAGGACCAAGAAATTTTAATGTCAGCACAAGATTTGTCAACATTCTTCAGGCAGAGTCCAACCATGTAACAGTGCATGAAGGTGCAAAGGTAAGGACTTGTATCCTGATTAATACAGTGCCAATGTTCTGACCTGGATTAGCTTCTATCCCAAGCAGTCCTGTACAGTCACCATCTTCAAAAGTAAGGAAGGCCTCGGTGAATACTGCCAACTGCCTTCTCCATAAAGTCTAATTAGGCTCCTGCTCCCCCAGTCACACCTATGGCTATAATGCTGGGTAAAACTAATTACCTCCAATTCCTCCCAGCATGTCTGGATAAATCAGAATTGCAACCATTGCAGGTCTATCAGTTTGCTTCAGCATAAACGTGGACTGGAAAACTTGTCCACTTCTTGCATTAAACGGGCATCTCACCACCACATGTAATGTGGGAGTTTTTCTGAAAACACAGCATGGAAGCTTCATGTTCACTTCCCAGGACATTTCTGAAAATGACATTTCTTGTCACATAATCCACAGCAGCACTGTAATTTAATATTTCATTTTCAAAATTCTTTGTTCAAAAGCGTGCATGAATCAAAAGTTCTACCAGAGGAACATGAAGAGAAAAAAAACACCTCTGAAGGGATAAAGAAACTCTGGTTTAAACACTGAACTGTGTAATGAGCTGTGGGCTCGGACTGAACTCAGGAAAGCATTCTGCTATATCCTATACTTCACACAAAACATTGTCATTGAAAAAAACTAGGATTACTCATGCTTAAAGACACGCAGATACTTTTGCTATAATGGCTATACTTCGTATTCTTCAATTAGTGAAATTACTTGCCTCACATTTTCCATAGGTGATAGATATTCAATACAGTGGTACCTCACTAAAATATTACCAGGATTCTTCTACGGAATTTCCAAAATGAAAAGTACTATATGCCAGTATTATTAGTGTAACATGGCTTACAGATTTATCACAAAGCTATTAATTCAAGTTATCAGGAACCATATATTTATCGTATTTCCAATTGAGTTTCTTTGAATGATTTTTAAGAAATCTGTATTTTCCATACATTTACATTAGGTTTGGGTTGGCTGATATCCAACACTAGTGTGAACAATACCCTGAAGTAAAGCTAAACATCAAGTAAATTCACAGACAAAAGCCATATTGGAAGAACACTAAGGTTCTGGCTTAAACTCACAATAGTACACACATTTAAGTTAAGACTCAAACTCTCAGTACCTAGTCAAAACAGGAAGTTATGTTAGTGTTGCTAAAATACATTGAAATATTACATAAATATCTAATCCATACTTCTTTATATGCTCTTACAATTTATATTTAAATGTTAAGGCATATTTTTAATATTTTTAATGTTATTTCTGAAACTTGTCTAGTTGAAAAATACAGAATACTTCACTATATTTTTCATTATTCATAATTTCATATTAGTGTTAGTGCTACCATTCTGTTTATATTAGAACATATGATGCACCTCAAAAATACTGTTGCTAGAATTTAATATTAGAGAATACAGTAACCAACCTATACCACTGTCAAACATGATGTATTCAAATAGGATGTTATACATTACCAAGGATTTGAAACTGGCACGTACCAAAATCAACGCAAAGTATAGACAAAAAGTCTTCTGTTGCCAAGCGTCTGACTGGGGAATCAATTACCAACTGATTTAAGAACAATGGGGACCTTTTCCCACTTTCAGAGAGAAGCAGGTTTAGAACTATGAGGTTCAAATGGTATAGACAATCTTTTCTCACTTTTCACATTTCAGATCAAAAAAAATCTTTCATTTTGCAGCCCATTCGTATCATAAAAGTTCTCATTTTGTCTTCAGCATCTTAAGAATTAAACGCTGTCCTTGTTTTACATAATTGTTTCCCCTCCTGCCACCTCTGAAAGTTGAGGATAGGGAAGATTAGTTCTCACAGAAACAGTGTCTCCAATTAAAAAAAATACTGTTAAAGTGAACAGCTTTGTTAAAGAGATGATTCTGATTCTTAAATACACTATAAGTGCTTTTGTAATTTTCAGAATAAAAAAGTAACACTTAAGGATTCCTAAATATTGATTCTTTTCTCATTATGCTTACATAGTCCCTATCCTTCAGTAAGGAAACCATAAGGAATCCCTTACTCATTTGTAAAGTACCTTGGGCATTTTGAGCTGCTTCTAAAAACCAAATGTTGCTTTATTCTGAATATTGCATTCACAAAATACATGTACCATGAAAAATGCAAGTTATCTCCATTCATTTTCATCTGCGTATTTCTACCAGCCTGAATTCTGCATACCACGTATCACCACAGAAAACAAGAAAACAATAAGAAAATATGCAAGCTGGCTGAAAACAAACTTAAATCATGAGATGATGGGGTAGTCCTTAATATGCCTTAGGTTTATAGCCATTTAAAGATCGACGTTTTCACGTCACAGAAATGTTTGACATTTCAGAAGTAGTGTATGTTCAGAAAGAAAGAAACGTTTTAAATGAAACATTAAACAGAGCTTCCAAATAACTTACATAGAAAATTTCAACATTTTGCTTTGGAATTTTACTTTTTTGTGAATTGTATTTTTTGAGTATTTTGTATTATTAAGTGACAAATATTACTACTACTCTAATGTCATGATATACATATTAATAATCAATGTTCAGTTTTTAAACAACTGAATTCAGATGATAGTTAATTCAAACTAGAAATTTTTCTTTTCTGGATCAAATAATCTCTCATTTTAGGTTGTAAGGAAAGAGTTACTACTCTGTCCTAAATTCAGAAGGTATTTTTCCTTCAAAGACAGTTTTATTTTCCATCCTGCTCCAATCAAGACAATCTACAGAAGTGTAGGTCAACTGTGAAAGTAAAGATTTTAGAAAATCTGTAAAGATTTCTGTAAAGGTTTCTAGAAAATTACAACATATTTGAAACTATGTTTTAAAACCAATCTGATGACCTACTAGTCAGCAGAGAATCTGCTTCTTTGCAGCTGAATTAGATGAATTAAAATCCAAACTGAAATGTGCATTCACACATGTGCTGACTTTAAAACTTAAATTATCAAGTGCCTCATTTTTGTAAACAAACACTTAAAAAAAAAAAGTATGAAGTTCTTTTTGTATGACTGCCAGATTGTAAAATAATATACAGGTTTAAGAGCATGAAAATTAGTATGAGTTATTCAGCCCTAGATTTTATCCTAGTAAATACATTATCTCTTCCTGAATTTCTTCAGATCAACTAATTCAGTCTTACAGTTCATCAGCTGGGCTTTGATTCTTTGCAGAACAACTTCATCAAATCTCTATGCAAACTGACATTCAAATTTCAATATACATATTAGAATCACTGCTTCAACAATAACATTCATTATGCACTACAACTTGGCAAAACTGAACTTTTTTGCAAAAGCAAATTACTTGTTTGTTCTGGTCTTAAATTTACACCTTTCCCCCTCAGCTGGATATAGCACAGTTGGCTTAATGTGAACGCCACAAGGAGTTCCATGTGTACAGAACTATTTACATACACTCTCTGTGACGTGTAGCGTAAAAGCACAAACTATGACACGTTTCACAAACATGACCAAATGTCAAGTATCACCAATATCTGGAATGTTTGGAACTCTCATCTAGTTAGTAAAGTGAAAATAAATGAAAATTTGTCAATATTCAAATTTCTCTCAGAGAAGCAATGTTACTAAAGCATCCTTAACTTCAATGACTTAAAATTTTGCACTTGTCAGGAAGTGCAAAATTGTGTTTACCGATATCCTGTTATACCGGGGAACAGCCAGATTATTCTCTCAGTGGCGCTTATTTAAAACACAAGTAACAGATATTGAAATAAATGTAGTTAAACAGACGCATAAGGACAATCATTTCTAGTAAATTTAATACAGATTTCTAAAAGGACACTGCAGAAGTTGATGCCAAATGGTTTTAGCTATGCTCTTCACAAATATTTTTATGTGATACATAGCTTCATGCTACAACTTTTTATAAAGTTGGAAACATACGCTTCTTTCAAGCCCCATGTTACATAAACTAAAACTTCTCACAAAACTGTTATACAACAGTAGTTTGTGAAAAAATCTGACAAAAGTACAAACTGATAGTTTGCTCAAAGGAGTTGTTTGACACTGCCAAAGCTCAAAATGGCTTAGAAATCATTAATTTGGTGAAGCTGATGATTTGATCTATTATAGACTTATCTGCATGTTATGAGGCTCACAGGGTATTTACCAGCAACCTTTACATTTCTGTACTTTTATTGTCTTTTTCATCTACAGTGGGTCTAAAAAAACTTAGGTAGAGGAAAAAACTACAAAACACTTCCAAAAGAATAACAGAGCGCCCCACAAAATGGGTAAGAAAATTGGTGGCAATGACAGCAAATACTTTTGCAGCTATTGTGATCTTCATCTGAGAAATTTTCATGTGATCTGCCAGCGTGATTTGGGTAAGCCTCAGAAGTATTCTGCACTAGAAGAAAGCGACATCATTGTATAAACACAAGGCAGAAGAGACATTACATACAGCGTTTTAAAGTATTCTAGCAAATGAAGAAAAAGGCTAAAAGATGGGAATCCTTGCTTCTATTCATGGTCTAGTGACTGGTGAACTTGGTGGTCTTCCGTCAATACCTTGATCTGGCTATATTCTTCTCTCCTGGTATTTACAGTCTTTTTGCTTATTTACTTCAAGGAAACAAGCGTTCTCATTATGCCACTGTAGAATCCTAACACAATGGTACCCCAGCATCAGTTATGATAGAAAGAAAGAGCACTAATTAAATCACATATTTTCATTCATAAATAGATACTGTATCAGCTTGGAAGCTGCTTTATTCTCTTAATAACTAAAAGTAATGTCTCAAACTATAAATTTCACAGATTTTGTTACCTGTGAAGCATTTTCCTGCATATTAAGAAAGTATTTGCAAAAAGAATGTGCAGCTGGACTAGGGAAAAATGGTACTAAGTACTGGAAAGAGAAGCTGCTGGCTACTGTTTCTCACTGATAATCACTCATGACTGGTGCAGATCCTAACTCATAAATGTACCATCTTTATTGTACCAGTTTTTCTAATAAGTAGTTTAAAAGTGAAGCTTGATTTTCAAATGCTTCATGGGCTCTTCCGTTTATATGAACAACATTACAGGTCAAATTACGCCCTCAGTACAACTACAACTCTCAGTTCCACTGCCTCCAACTCTTGTTCAGGTGCAATTGAAGTCAGAATTGATAGTAGCATCAGGAATTCAGTAACGGCTGTATCCAGAACAGACTTTAGCTCGCAACGTAACTTCTTCTGAACGGAATGTGGTTGCTGAAGCTGTAAGCCAATTAATTTGGTCCTCAGAGAGGGTAAATAATTTCTGAACCAACATTCCATTTCTAATACTGCAATACAGTCTTCAACATCATTTATACAATCTACCTAAAGGACACACGAAGACCAGCATACCCAAAGGAAATTACAGCTCTTAGAATTCAGACGTGCCAAAGAGTAAACAGAATAAATTCTGTTATCATGAACTTGCTATGATTTGAGCCTTACAACACTGCTCTAAAATAGCTTTTCCTCACTTTACTTAAATAATACAGAAGTCCACCTAGAATTATCTGTCATCGTGATTTTTTTAATTCTACACAGTAACTGAATAGGTATTGCCAAGTGTTTCTTGATTACAGAAAATGACTTAAAAATGAACCTTAAAACCTTGTGTATTTTTTACTGCATTGACTGGACAATTTTTATAAACCGGAGTAGTCTAAACCAGCATATAGTGTGTCAAAATGTTCCTCTGACTACATTTTTACAATTTTCATAAATGCCAGTATGAAAGCAATTTGATTCTGTATATGTAAGTTATGAAATATAACCTTAAAAAAAAAAGCATTCCTGCCACAATCCTTCTTCAAGTAATTAAACAGTTATTTCCTTTTCACATTGATTCAAATATAGAACAAACCTTCAAAGCCCACTTAAAAATTAAAGTTTAAAAAAATTAGGAGTCTTAATTAAAAAATTAAGTCTTAATTAAAAAATTAAGACTCAGGGCTTTGGAAAAAATAATTAGTACCTGTTTCCAAAAAGCTTCAGCTCTTGCAGTCTTCCTGAAAGGTGCTGCTGGGAAGGTAACTTGTAAACTATTTAACTGCTTGCATCTTACCTGTTCTCAATTATTTTGACATTGTTTTCAAAGTAAAAAGCAATAGCCGTCATGACTTGTAAAAAGCTCCTGTCAAAAGCCTTGACCTGGATAAGGGATCAGCATTAGTACTTCTCAGAAATAAGCCGGATTTGAGGAAAGCTGACATTTTATTGCTTCAATCCCTATATTTCTACGTATAAATCTACAAATTTTCAAACTAATGAGATGTTTGAAGTAGATAAGACAAAAACTGAACTATGATCCCAAAGCTCCTAAATTTGGTTTCATCAGTGAATTAAATTTGTTACTTCGAATGAGAAGACGTCTTTGTCTAGCATATATCTTACAATAGTGAAAATTATCACCCCTTCTGGGGTAATGGGAGTGGCTGATATGGCAGCACACTGCAATATAGCTTAATATATATTATAGTGATCCAACACAAATGTCAGGGGAAGCAATAATGTGCTCTAAATGAAATGCCCTCTTCAGCTGCAAAGAAGAATCTAAGTTCAGAGTCCTATTACTGGAAGAGCTGAACCTGTCTTGCTGAATCCCACTGCATTTCATAAATTCCTGCTAATTTAAGGCTCAGAAAAAGGGGGAAATAAAAATCAACTGTTTAGTATTTCCCTATGACAATCTGCTTATGTTTTCAAAGTTTAGTCATTACATATGATACTATTTCTCTGCAGCAGTTTTCTTTGGCACTAGCATCAAGAACCTAACACTCCTCCAACCTTTTTGCTCTCCACTAGCACAGCACACAGTATAATGTGATTCCAGTCCCCGACCAAAGGTCTTAGGTGCTATAACACAAACAATTAACAGAAGAGCAATTTAAAATACAATGGTTTGTAGCAAAGCAATACTGTTAACAACAGAAGAAGGCTCACTAATGTTACAAGCATTTGATGCTTACGAAAGAAAAAGACATGAAATTTGTCACTGGGCAGAATAGCAAATGTGGTTATAGCCAAAATGACGAATATTAACACGTGGCTGAATGGAGGAAACTGGTTAAATGCTGATGTATAGGAAATAAATACACTTGATCATTTGATTTCCATTTATCTTGCATGGTGTTAATTTCCTGCAATAATAGAGCAACCTTAAGTGTTCTGGTAGCAAGTTCCTTAAGTCAGTCACCTTTTTTGCTTTTCTTGATACTACCTATGATATATGCAAACGTACTATGTAAGTGGGAGAACAAACAAATACAGCTATCAGATGAATGATGATAAAAGAAGCTCAGCCTGAAAAATAAAGTGGAAATGCACCTTGAAGCAAAGTATTTTCCATCACTACTTGCAAACGAAAACTCAAAAAAAAAAAAAAATGCAGAATAGCATCAATTTTAGGACAAGCCCTCTTCAAAAATAGTTAAACAGTTTCTGGTTTAGGTTGTGCTCCTAACTACACAGTTTTATAGCCACTGTCTTTCTTTTGTACATCTCCCTTTTGCTGCAAGAACAACCTCAAAATGCAGCAGAAGAAATTAAGTTTACTTAATTAGCATTGACACTGCAAGTAAATTCAGAGTATAATGAACAATAAGAACAAACTAGCAAAAGGTAATTTTACACTATTCCTTCTTTGATGTTTCCCCTTCATTCTTACACATACAGTCCAGTGTATTTAATATCCAAATATCCTAACCTCTCAAATCCAAACATTTTAAATCTGTAAAAGTGTCAGCCTACCAGATTACTCCTGGAGATATATGCGTCTCAGCAGCCCACCAAATGAGCGGTAAAGGAGCTAACCAGCCTGAAGGTTAAAAGCCTGGGACCCAGAGCTTCTAGGGCTAAGGGCTATAAGGCCTAGGTTGCTCTTAATCCACCAGAACTGAGCCATGTGGAGTTTTTCTACTATGTTTATGTTAAATATCGCAAGCTCAAGCTATTTATAGCTCAAAGTAATAGTCAAGCCCAAGAAGAAACAATTTGAGGAATTCCACAGACAAATGTGGTATCCATCACAGCCTTTGCTACGCCAAATGCAAAGTCCTTCACTAAGCTGAAGGAAGCAAATGCCTTCAAGGTAACATCGAACTAGAAGCATAGCTTCCCACTGCCCAGAGACTTTATGAGTTGCTCCATCATCCTACAAATGCTATTGCAGCCCACATGCCTCATGCAGGAGTTGATATTATTTAAAGAGATGGAGAGAAGCAGTGGAGAGAAGGTATGCATCTGTTTGAATCACATGTCTCTGTCCCCGTACAGAGAGCAAATCACACAGAAGTATAGAGAAAATTCCAGACAAAAAATCAGTAGGTATGCACAAAAGACTATCAAGCATCTTTCCACTTGAAGCCAGAAATTCTGCCCAATTTCCACAACCACAACCTCAGCCACTAAGCCAGGACAAATTCAGTGCAGGACAATTATGATGCAAGAGCTATACATTATCACTGAGTTAAATAAGAGTTACTGACAGGTCTAAATATGTGACCAATTAAAGCAGGACCCAGGGCAGATTAAGAAGAAACATAAAACCTGACAGTGTTACTATTAACAGATTAAGACTTTGCTTCCAAAATTATTTAAGAAATCTTTATGTGCAGTTTACAATGATTTCATGAGCATTAAATGTATATACTTAGTTTCCATGCAACTATGTGATACAGATGCTATGATACTGCCTAGAAGCTGATACTAAGACTCATAACTGGGACTTCAATTACAAAATTAAATGAATGCAGAATTAGTGTTTTGTCAAACCAGATTAACAGTAAGATGACACAGTTGTGATGTGTATCACCAAAAAATGATGCAGTTCTGGTTACAGAGACATGTTTCTAACTGAACCAGTTTCTGAATGTTAACTATGCTTCTTATTAGGGCAAGATGAAAACAATTCCTTTAAGTAGTCCGCCACTATTGCACCACAACAACATTGTGGGAACCAAACTACCTAAATTTGAGTACAAGTCTCATGGCACTCCAATATAACACAGATCATGAACATCTTTCAAAATATTTATCTTCCTATCACTGTGTAACTGGAGAACAAGAACAGCCTGAAGCCAAAGTAGCAATTTTACCCAGGCAGGGTACCACAATTATTGGATTGTAACTACAAAAGCAGGAATTTCACCAGCAACAGCACAGAGATCTTGGCTTTGGGGCCAGGAGGCAGACTCCTTGAAGAATAGGACTGGAAAACAAGCTGGCCTTTGAAACTACATACAACTTCACCACTAAAATTCTTACCATGTCGCCATGCCACTCAAATTTGGGAGAAGAGAAAGAAACAGTAAGTAACGCTAAGACAAAGGGTAGGATAAGAGACGTCACACAACTTTTACTTGATTTCACACACAAGTGTAATTCCCTGAGACAGAGGTTTCAAGGCTGCTCATGAGAACAAATACTAAGCAAAAAATGTACCATGCAGTTGACTTTCTTCTACTTCTGGGGATTAGCTCTCTTTTTCCATAAAATGGTGGCCCTAAGTCTCACCTTCCATTAAATTGGTCAGCTTTCCAGTCACTTCAGTAAATTTTGTGACTGCTACAACCAATCTCTGCTTCTCCTCCTCCGATTTCTCACCTTGCTGTCTTGCGCTTGATTCTTGCATACTTGGTTTCCTTGCTTCTTCACCTCTACATATGCTTTTTTCTTTTCTTCTTTGGCTACATCTGTCTCTCTCCTAGTCCTTTTTCCACCAATATAAAACGGTACCATTCATCTTGACCTTAGCATCTAGTCACTATTCCACTTCAGAACACAAATTATGTTTTGAGAAAATAAGCTGACATCTTCCATATTGTTTGCTGGAAACATCTAACAAGCCACAGATACATAATCATTCAACTTGACCTCACATATACTGCTAAACAGAGCTGGTTAATGACTGCAGTCATACTCAACACTTACTCATCAAGAAACTTGTTGATTGTTCCACTCTCTTCACAAAAAAATTAGAAAAAAGCTGTTGCCAACAGCTGCTACTGTTCATCTCTGCTTGTATACTATAAAGTACATAACGTTGTAATTTATATATAATTAAAAATAGCAAGCCCTGTGAGTCCCACTGCCACACTGACAGCTGTCAAAATGAGCAATTACAGAGCACGAACATAAAAGAAATGCAGGGGAGAGGTCCCTTTGGGAAAGAGCTTTTTGACTAGTTTGAAGGCCACTGACCTGGTTAAATTCAAAGGCCAATCTTAATCTCTCACAGCAAATCTTCCCACAGCATTTAAGGCCAATCACTGTCCTAAAGTATACAGTCACAGCAATTGGGAGTGATGTGCATGTATCTGAAGGCAAAGCTCTTCCCTTCAGCAACTAGGAAAAAACATCCCATGTTTCTTTTATATATCTGACAGCATACAGATCCAAGATAATCAGGATTTTTATGTGTATCTCCTTTTAGAGGACTGCAACCTAACTAAATTTCTAACTAGAAATTCAGATGGAATAATATTAGAGTCCTCTGGCTTAAGGTACCTAGGCTCTAAAGAGGTATTTTAGATTATCATTCCTCAACCATCCATCATTCAGTTCTCCAAGGGTTAATGAATCAACATTGACCACTGACATCAGGCTAACTTAATATACCAGCTTGTAAACAGTAGTCACTAAAGAAATGACATATATCCCTTGCTCTACAAGATGGGCAGTAAACTCTGGTAGAAAGGCAGAGCAGGCATTGGGAGCAATAATCTCTTAAACTGTCCCAGTAGGAATCAACCAAGCAAGTCTGGAGGTGCCTTTAAATTTATTCCAAAGTATGTACTAGGTATTTTATAAAAAACATTAAAACAATCAGTGTCCCAACTGGTCTATAGTTTGTTTTTGTTTAAAAAAAAAGTAAGACCAAAAAAGCCACCTCCCCAAGAACAGAATATGAATTACAGGTATCAAGCAATCAAACAATTGTATGAGAACAGTAATGTCAGGTAAGTAGCAGTGGTCAGATTGTTTAAACTTGACTGTCACCACTAAAGAGCTGCTCACCTCAACAGTGGTCCTTGGGATTGCAGGTAGTGTCTAGAACACGACTTACAAGGAAATAAGTGAAAGAGCAATGCAGAAAGAGAAAACAATCCCAACACCCAGAAGTAGTACAAGGTGGTTCTCACAGCTGTACTGTATCAAGGGAAAAACAGAGTAAGCAGCATGGATAAAGTATAGTAACGACAGTAAGGAATTGGTAAACATGTTTACCTCTGGCAAAAACTAAATCCTTTAAGGAACAAAGGCAATCATCTCAGTCTACCTCAGGGAAACAAGAAGTCATTAAGTGCAGCAGAGCCCATTATAGCGTATGACAAAGGACACTAAGAAAATCAGAGTGTAAATAAACATGGGCACTAAATGCGTATCAGTAAATTCAGTTTAATTTGTAAAATTACACTATAAGAATACAAGAATAAGAATATTGTATAAGAATACTGTAAGAATACAATCCAATACACACAATATATATGTAATCTACTTATTACATATGAAAAGGTTTTCCTTATCATGGACAAGCTACTTGTTATGTATACTGCAGCGATTTACATGGTAAACAAGCACAGTGAAAACTGAATGGCAGTGGAAGAAATTCGAAAGAACAAGACTTTGTGTATTGTCACTGCATCAAAATTATTCACGTATATTATTTATGGCCTATACTGCCATACTACTTAGAAAAGACTTCCAGAAAGTTTAAATGAAAACATTCTGCACTGTTATTTTGAATGCAATAAATGTACTATAAACAGGGTCATGACTTGCTGTAGACACTGAAGTGCTTAGGAGCAAACAGTGTTTGATAATGAAATGATAATCTTTCAGAATAAATTTATCTGAACTCCTGCTAATCAACAAGTTTCTTCTTCAAATCGAAGTTGGTGTAGAATTACTATCATTAAACCATGAGAAAATGCCCTCTACATTAAGAGAATACGACATTTGTACAGAACTGGATTGGGTACACAAATTACAAAATTAATCCTTGACATACAGCTTTTCTGGAAATCCCATTCCACAGTTACTACTCTGGCCAACAGCTGGTCAACATGGGTAAACTATTTTTTTCAGGTTACCTTTCCTTACTTCTCGTATTTTTTATGTCACTGCCAAAGTTGCAGCTCCTAGAGCTAGGAGTTGTCTATTTGAAATTCTCAGGAAAGTCAAGGGATTTTTTTCTGTCTAGCCAGTAGGTTCTGATTTAGCTCCCCTCATATGTCTAAGATTCTCTCAAGAAATCAAAACCAGAAATATTAAGAACAACCTTTCTTTACTATGCCAGATAAATTGTTTAATTAAATTTTAATTTGTTTAGGTATGTGAATGGGTATGTTGTGCTACATGTTTAGGCACACAATTTATCTTAAAGCAAAACAATCATTAGATTAAATCATGAGTTAGCTAGATGCAATGGGCAAGATTTAAGCCTGCTGAGTCTAATTCAGCTGAAGCAAGGCAAAGGTTAATTGATTATAGTGTTCCTGCCTTGAATAAAATATCCAGAAACAAATACTCTTCCTCCTCCTCAAAGGACAGATACACAGCAGAACTGGTGTGTCCACACTGACTGAAAAGGGAGAGAAGTGAAAGACGGTATTGGGAACAAGGAGGTCAGAACTCACTCACAGAGTCAGAGGAACAGGAATAAGAACTAGGGCAGATATCCGGGACAAGATCCACCAATTATTTCACAAAGGGGGCACTGGAGGGGGAAAAGAGAACAGGAAATACTAGAACTTCTCTGCTTATGCATGTGTCAAACCAAGCATACGGCACCTTAAGTTGTGAATGTGCTCATAACAAAAGAAGTCATTAATGTGTTCGTTAGTTCAGCTAGTATATTGTGAAGTTACATTATACAATAATAGACGAAGTTCTCCTGAGACTTCTATCTATGCATTCGAAACAGGGAGGGAGGGAGGCTTTCTTTTTTCCGTGCGCCAACAGAAGTAAAAGAAAAGTATGCCTAAATATGCCTGCTTATATTTTCCATTATAAATCACATCTAAACAAAAATCTGTAGTCACCAGACAGCACATATTCAGTATTCTACTAGAATTCTAACTTGAGTAATATACAACATATAACGAAGCCAAATCAGTGACTTGTTCAAAGCTCTGCTTGCACGAGCATATATGTCAAACTACCACTGGATGAGGGTGAACTGTCGGCATGCTTTACACATCTCCAGAAGAACACTCCTGGTCTGAGAGAGTCAACAAAGCCAAATGGCAGTTTCTCTGACACCTTTCCCCACTTAATTAGCCTGTACTCTTCAAGAATGAATCCAAATTCCACCACTCCTGGAGGAATTCTGCAGCTGTTGTATTTGGATCTATAACTGCTACAGAAATTTCCAACAGCAGCCTATATAGGCTCTTCTAATGTATAGCCTTTCTGTTCAGCTTTTCTCTGGCTTCATAACAATAACTGCTTATGGAGACAAAATGATTTGGAAAAAGAGCTTTAAAATAAATTCAGTATATTAGGAGTTCCTTGTACCACTTCACAACTACTAGGATTTCATTACCAAGATGCCAACATACCTTGCACTAAAAAAAAAAATAATAAAAAAAATATATATATATAGGGCACATTCTTTTACAGTATGGAAGTACTTCTGCAAATATAAAGTATCATACAAATATTCATTGTATCAAATTCAAAGTATAGAAATAATTTTGGTCAAAGGCTGCTCAGTAATTCTTCAACACTGGGAAATAACATTAAAAAATAAATAATATTTCATATTTAGTTCATTTCTTTGGAAGTACTTGGAACTAAGTAATTATTATTTCCTGGATGAGAAAATTTGTACTAAGCTATCATAGAGGAAACACTTCACATTTCCATGACAAAGAACCACCTAATTAAAAGAAGAAAGTTTTCCCAGCTTATCTTCCCAAAGACTCCTTTTCTGAAACCACTGCACAGGACAGATGGTAGAATCATAAACCTATGTAAGCACCTATTAAAAACTTCATTATCAGAAAAGCTGTTATCATACAAAGAATTCTAAATGGAACTAGCACCTGCTTGGACATGCAGTCCTATTGCTTGCATTTATTATCTGCACTTTCAGGATGCAATTCTTATAGAAACATTGAGACTTCCAGGCTGCGTGGTGGAACACTGTGACAGTATCTTTCACCTGGGCTATTCTGTTAGTAACTGCAAAGAGACACTTGGGAGATACTGACTGACATAGTACTAATGGCTGCTAAAACTTTTTTTTTCATCTCTATTTCAGGAATGATGAAGTATCTGTTGAAGCAGAAAAAAAAGTTACCCTACAGGATGAATATTAGGAATATCCTATTACTCATATTTACCGGCTTTTTTGTTAATCGAGGGCAAGGGTGACTTAAGACAATATGTACAGATCTTACTCGAAGCAGTAACACTGTTTACTTATAATCTAACCTCAGAAACATTGACAATTTTGACTTGTGTTTTGCTGTAGGAATGCCTGCAACCAGAAGCTCAAATCAGGCAGCTGATCATCTGGGCTAACTGTGAAGTATACACATAGCCTCAGTCTGCTCTGGGCAATTCAGGTCTTCTTGCTGTCCATGCAGAATCTCACCCTTAACAATTTGTTCTCAAGAATTTTTTTAAGATCTGAAAATGAGCATAGCAGACAACAGCAACTGCCTTTCTGGGGAATCCCAGAGCACAAGAACTCTAACTAAGGGCCAGCTTAGCTTAAGAACTTTTAAACAGTAAATCCTTTCCAAATGAGTTCATTTGACTGACATGAGTTAGGGAACGCTCACACAAGTAACTCATCCAATCAGACCTGAACTGGCAATAACCCTCAGCAGGGGAACTGTAACGGGCAGCTGGTACACTAGCTTCTTCAGTCAGGATGCACGTCCAAAGCCTGAGAGAATAAAACAGAACAAACTCAACATGCCTGTGTTATTTCCTAACTTCATCTTTAATGTATTCTGAGAATAACCACTCAACAGGTGTAATCTGTTGTGGTTTCAGCATGAGTCTTGCAGAAACTAATCAGGGCAGTGCTAAAGAATGCCTCTTCATATTAAAGAAAAAATTGGCTTTACTCTGTATTTCACATAGTCCCACATACATTTTCCTTCCTGACAGAAGTCCCTTCATTTTTTCCTGCTTAATTAAACTAAAGGAGCAGCTGGAGTGCAATGGAATATCAAATCTGCAGAGATTATCAGTCAACTGCACTACACAGTAGTCATTCATACACAAAACACCCCAGGACTGCTGTACCTGAAGAATACCGTGTCTGTACTGATGGTCTTAAGAAACGCTGGTATAGGTATTATCTTCCTATACAATCGATTTTACCACCACTTAGCACTTAGTGTAAGACAAATATTTCAGTGTATGTGTGTTTATCACTGACATCTTGCTTTTATATCATTTACTAAATTGTGAGTATTTCTAAGGCACAAAGGCTCACTACCAAACTCATCACCCCTGCAGTATTGTTACACCAGCTCTCCCTTCTTCAATCTCAGAATATTTTTGCAAAGTCATTAAATTCTGGCACTTCATAATGTGGGCCCCACCACACAAAGTAAGACTAATCTGAAGTGCACTGATCTAGCACTGCCTCTGAGCTAAAGCTCACTACAACCAATAGATCCATCACAGGTTTTCTGATCTTTAAATCACTGCTGTCATTATGAATGAGAACATGAGAGAACCTAAATATGCCAGCACAGGAGAAAAGGCTGCAACTGTTACAACTACTGGATCTGACTTATTGGAAAACTCATAAATTAGAACACTAAGGCAGGTTACATTTACAAAGATCAAACAGCAAGGAAGTTTACATACCAAGCAATACTAATAAACTGAGGATGAAACCTCTCTCCCACCAGAGTCACAAACAGTTGCAATGCTTAACTTCCTACTGAAACAGTTGTTTAAAAGGAATATTATATCTGTAGCTTCTGAAGACAGGGTTGGAATAAAACTGTGATGAGAACTGGACTTGATTATGAAGGTTGATGTGTATTTAATGTTATAAAAAGTTTCACATTGCAGAACAACCAGAAGAGGACAAACTGGAAAGCTTCAATCTGCACCTTGGGAGTTCTGGTTTGGTAGATACTGTGTTGTCCCAATCATTGAGATGTTTAAATACTTTTGCTACTGTTTTTCTATTATTCATTCAAGGTTATGTTTAGCTTTTAATTATAGTAAGAATTCCAGTGACATCAAATTCCTTTTCCTCCCATTCTTAGAAACAAAAATAAAATATTCTCCTTTACAGAGAAGACAGAATGAAGCATAAAGCATCAGCAAGACAAAATGATGGACATACAAGTGGCAGGACACAGTACACAACTTGCTAACTTATTTCAGATAAAGCTGAAGGAAGTCCAGTAGGAACAGAAGACCATTTCTACACCACAACAGGCAAAGACAGAAGTGGACTCCAATAAAAGACGTCTACCACTATTGGGAGGAAAAAAAAAAACAAAAAAAACCCCACAAGCCAAATATGGAATTGCCACTGCAGAAACTCCTGGGGCAGGAAAAATATGAGTGTTTTCTTGTAATTTGAGATTATCATCTGGCTGTAATATGACTACTGCAAACACAGTGAAGTCTTCAAGGAACTTGGATGAACCTGAATGAATTGGGGTAAAGACAAAGCCTCCTACAACTACTGATGCTCAGCCGTCGCTGTGGAACAGTAAAGCCCAATGAAGCTTGACCCTTGTTGGCATTCAAATGAAATAAGATGTCAGAGATGCCAGCAACAATAAGCATAAAATTAGACTGCTGGTGGGTTAAACCAGGATGATATTGCCCTTTTTACATTGTTATTGCATTGTACTAAAGATATTACTGAAAATATGATTTCATTTTTCTAACTGAAAGAAAGGTCCAGAAAAGCTCCCAGTAACAAGAAAGGCTCAAAATCAAGAAAAGTGGTATACAGTCTATTGTCATGCAACTCAAAAAAACCTGCACTTGATTTTTTCCAACAATTTTATCTGCTGTGCCAGTTTTGCAAAACAAATAAATGGCAAAAAAACACCCAAGAAAATGCTATGGGGTCTATCAGCTACACCAGAACACTGAAACCCAGATGCTACAGTGTATTAAAATTTTTTGCTATCTAAATTACATTTGCAAAACCCATCCTTTTCGATTAATCTCTGGCACAATCCTGTGGGAGTACACTGAGGGACTAGTATCCATCTCTGATTTTAAACTGCACCTTTAAAACACTGCAAATATAGAGAGACATGAGCCAACAAATTTGTACAGAATTTGTAAGCTACACTGAAAAAAGAACAACAACAACAAAAAAAAAAGTTTCAGAAAGCTGGCTCCCACCACTAAAAAAACAATTCTTAAATGCAAAATGCTGCAGTCCTGTGACTTAGCATTTGCATATGAGTGACTACTTCCTAGTGAAGCTGACTGATCTCTGCAGATTTGACTGTCCTTTGCACTCCAACTGCTCCTTTAGTTTTATTAAGCAGGGGAAAATGAAGGAACAATGTTCCAAATTCTTAATCCATACTTTAATTGTCTTGGTATGGTTATATCAATGCAGCTATGCCATAGGTGAGCTCCACTAATTAAGTTATATAAGAACCTGATCCCTGCAATGTTTCCACAGAGGCTGGAAAAGTTCGGGTACCATTTAGTATTAAAGCAAATATATTCTATCCCTAATGTGTCAACCAGATACTACAGACATTGAGAAGTGTTCGGCATTGGCATAACCCTGATCCAAAAGGTATATCAGTAGTAAAACTTGGATTGATTTCACATGGGGAGAAGGGGGGGAAGAGTCCAATGAATATTTGGGGGGGGGGGGACTTTGGAAGTTCCCAAAACGAAGTTTGGCTATTATGTCATAATGGATAAGTGTGGGAACAACCAAATTCCAAATCTTCAGTCTAAACTACCAGCAGGAAACGTGAACTAAGGAAAATTAAAAGAATGGTTATGTCAGAATGGAAGATGGACACCATGAATCATTTTAGTATATATGTTATGAGATGCAGAGTTATGAAAATAAGTTCTGAAGACGTGAAGAACACAACAAAGTGTAACAGAAGTTTTTATATAAGTCTATGCATTTTTTATACATATGTGTATTTTTTCCTCTCTGACTAGTAAGCACATACACACTCTCTTTGCTAAAAATTTAGGAGTCTATACAGAAGAGAAACTGTGAGGGAATTTATACTTTGCTGTACATAAGATGCATCTATATGCACTATAAAACCTCCAAATTAAGTTCATCCATTTCCCCAGACTTATCAAGATCCCCTTGACAAAATAAAACACACGCACACACAACAAAAAAGAATCCTTGTGATCTCTTACACACATCTTTAATCTCATAAGCATTAAAATTGACTCATTTTTCTTAAAGGAAAAATCCAGTCAAAAACAGTAGCAGAGAGCAATTAAGATGCAGTATCACAGCATTCTGCCCAGCTGGGGGGGCACTAACAACTCTGTAACTGCTAGTTGAAGTCTGAAACCTCTATACCACAGCTGGAAAAATAACTTCCATAGTTTGGCATCTGAAAAGCATTCCATTAAATAATAATACTTGGTTTTGTGTAAAGCAGATGTTCTCAAACTAGGGTCCACTGCCCCATGAGATCAGTAAAGACCTTCTGGGGGTCTGCAAAGTTCCTAGATTTTCCTCGTAAAGCTTGTACAGTTACACGACTGGGCTTGACGGGGGGGAAGAAATGGTCTGCAGAAAAGTCAGTTCTTCAAAGACTGAGAAAAGATTATTTGATTTCACAATATTAAACACAAGTATAAACTGAAGAATAAAAGTGTTTATATGGTTTAAAATCTGAACAATATTGATTTTCATCATGCCATGACAATGGAGAAATTCAGAAATAGAAGCAAATACGTATTCTCAAATTTAAACAGGTAATGTTTCTTTCCGTAGGTAATCTTTATGACAACAGATCGTTTAATTTAAGCATATGGTACATTATAATCTGTGCACATCTGCATTAGCACCAAGACATGTGAAAGCAGCCCACACCCTTCTGCCCAGCTTCTCCATACATCTAGTCAATCATTTGTGGTTTTAACTTGTAACAAGAAAATCTGTTCTGATGATCAATTAAATCACCATAAGTAATCACAATGAGTTAACAAAGTACCTGTGAACTGCAAACCAAACACTTAATACACACAAAGGTTTTAAAGAGAACCCCTTTGTCATTTCTTGAGTATTGCTTGTCCAATTTGTTCACTTACATTCACATATGCTCAACTTCCCATGTACAGTACCATAGTGGAAGCACAATAAAGCACTGAATTTGGGATATGCACTAACCTAGGAGTAAGGAAACCCAACTTCTGTATCCAATTTTGTCAACACAGAAGGATAGAGAAAAAGGGGCATCAAATAAGGAGAAATATGCCTAAGTCCCATCAGTTGATTCATTTACCAGTGAAAAGCAAAAAGGCTGAAGCAACTATATAGAGAAGGGAGAGAACAGAACATGAAAGGGATTACCCCGGACAACCAAATTTTTAACATCTTTTTCTGACATTGACTTATTTTCTGACTATGCCTATTTTTCTGCCAGTTCTGTATCAGTTTATTAGACTATATTCATACACTGCTAAACATCAAGACCACCCCAGTTTCAACTAAATCCTCTAAGCATTACTATAACGTAAATAACAACAGTGATAAGTAAGGATAATTGTAACTGCATTTGTATAAACTGTAAGTGTCCAAACAGTAACTTTTGCTTCTTTAGGTCCTTGATGTGTTATGGCTATTAACTACCAGGATTGTTTTCTTACACTCCCCCCTCTACCCTTAATCTCCTTGTTCAGAGAATTTTCCAGGCAGTCTAGACAAAAGTGCTTTTAGTTAATTACTATGGCTTCCAATTCCCATAAACAGTAACTAAATGTAGCTGCATCATGTTACACCATACAAAACCATTTTTCTAAAAGTTCTAGCCAGAATCGCGTATATTGGGGTATATTGTGTACTCCAGAAGGACAAGAAGTCTCTGAGTATCCACATCATAGAAGAAAAGGGTTGATATAGTACAGATCATAATTTCCACCTGACATTAGGTCGAAGACACTGGCCAGGGAAAAAATACACTTAATGGAAATCTATTGTTTAAACTTTATAACCTGGAAATACCTTTAACAAGAAGCATTAGTCAGCATCTCTCAAATCTCTTCCTTTTCCCTGCTTGCCAGAGTCTTACAATCCTCCCAATCAACAATATGGTGTATGTCAGGTCATAGAAAAAAAGACAAGATACAACACTCATCACTCAGAATGGGTTAGATTTGCTCATTTGGGATTTCATTGTGCCAGCCCACTAACAGCGAGCTCTTCATACATGCAACAAGATGAATAGATAGATAAATAATCTCTTCTCCCATCTTTTTCTTCTTGTGCAAAGGCCTTCTCCTGGAAAGAGGTATAGGCAACATTTTGAGTCCTACTTTCCCCCTACCCACAGCCTCCTTCCAGCCACTGTCACTGACTCCTGTTCATCCTACTGCTGCAACTCTTCAGCTCTCTTCCTAGAGGGCAACAGAGAAGAGAGCAGCAATCCTGTCCTGCTATGGCTTTTGGCCTTCCCCTTCTCAAGCGCTGTCAGACTCCGTGCTGTAAAGAAATAACACACAGAATCAGAAAGAAAGCATGCAAAATATTGCAAGGTCAGCTCCCACAACTATGGGAGTTGTGGGTGTGCTGTCATGCATGGCCTTGGTCCAGAAAAGACACAAGCATGGGTATGACTCTGCAGATGAATGCAGCCTCACTAACTTCAACTTCTTATCCCAGTATATGCTGACCACTATAGTACAGCGAGATCCCTCTCTAGGGCTCCAGGTCAGAAAAATACTTCTTTGCTTCACTGCATACAGGCAAGTCCACAGTGAAGGCAAAATTCCGATTACTTTATATGGAGAGTGTTTCTCTACAGGAACTGCTGGAAAATTCTTCAGATTCGGAAAATCCACTAACATGGAGAGCTAGGGCATTTTTCGCCACTCTTTTCAAAAATCATTACCTGAATTTTAGCTATTAGTGAAAAGTGTCTACAACGGTTTAGTGTGATTCAAATTGATACCAAAAGTCTTCTGGTATAATTAACTGAAAGAATAAATAATAATTAAAAAAAAAAATCAAACCGGGGGGGGAGGGGGAATGGGATGACAACTGCTTTCAGTCTCCAGTGGCTTTCCATCTTGTTCCATCAATGTTCATATGCTTTAATTAATGAAAAGTACAGACGAAGTAACATAAGCCAAGGCAGGGAAACAAACAACAAAGCAACTAGGTATTCTGAACATTGAAAGTGGATTCTTTTTTCTACTCCTTTTTTTTTTTCATAAATCAAGGGAGAAAAAGATGATAAACTATTATGTTGGACCATTCTGCATTATGTGTCCATTATTCAGTGCTCTAGGGAAGTATGTACCAAATTTTTTAAATGATGCGGGGGAAATTAAGGCACAAAGAATTCTAAAATATCACAGTAAGACATAACAGTAAAGGCTTCAATGAGGTTACAATACTAACTGAGCATCAGCAAACTGTTTGCTTAGCTTGTATGAATTCTCTTTTCAAGGGAAGTAATCATGAAACAGCTTTGTTTGTCTGAAAGTAGACTTTTGCTTCAGAATCACTAAAAAGCCAGAAAAACTTAACATTCAGAAAGTAAGCTCACCCAAGGAAATTGTCTGCTAGTTTGCAATGCTCCAGTAAAAATACGGTACCATGTGAATAACTGCCAGCTCTAGAAAGAACGCTGTTTAAGGTATCGTAAGCTACTGCCACCACAGCTCTTTTAGCCAACTACAACTACGTCCGGTCAAAATACATTAAAAAAATGCAACATATACTGGACTTATTTCACTGCAACATTAATGCTAAATACTCCTCGAGGATTTTGCATCATTATTTACTATTTTTTTCCATCTAGTATAATATAGTATAAATATAGTATAACATAACCTTTTTTAAACTACATATTTCTGCTTCCATCCATGTGAGACGCATCACTTGAGCATTTTTATTAATACAGCTGTGCTTAGCAAAGGTTTATTTCTGTTACAAGCCGCAGTTAGTCAGTAAAGCTTCAACTCAAAGCACCTAGGCATATACCTAATTCAAACTATGCAAGTAATCCCATTGACTTTAATGGGACTTCTTATTTCCTTAGTTAGGCATGTGTTTAAGAATCAAGACCCATGTAAGTGTAATTGTGCTGTCTGGCCTGGACCCAAGTCTGGGAAAAAAAAAGGAAATGAGCAGAATGGCGAACAAATGTTCAGTAGAGTTGCAAGGTACAGCAGCTTTCTAGGGAATGTGCACAACATCAGAAACAATTTGTTTAACTATCTTTGCAGAAAATCATAGCAATCAGGGTCAACTGGGAATCCACTTACTGAATTCCACTGAGATACTTTCAAACCTAAAATGGGTATTTGTAAGCATACTTACTCAATAAAGGTGTTGGAAAACTTAACAACTAAAAGGAAAGCTAATACTAGAGTGTGTAGGTATTTCTCCAGAGGCATTTATGCTGTTTCATGCAACTCATTCAGTTACAAAGGAACGTTCTTGTCCAATGCTGCTGGGCACTGCCACTCTCCCTTCTTTGTTATGGGCTGAACTTAAAAAAAGATATTTTTATAACAACATATTTAAGTCTAAATTTGGAATAAAACTTTTTTGCTATATTCAATTGGATGTGCTTATTTAATCTAAAAATTCTGTTTTGCAGCTTAGACTTCTACAAAAATTTAACCTCTCTGGGTTTTTATTCAAAGGAGAGATTTACAAACCCTTATGTGAAGATAAATATTTTTACAAGTTTTGACAAAAAAAATGGCCATAAGTTTGTAATGTTGGATGTTAACTGTGATGCAGTCCAATGCAACGTCTCGGGTGATACAGTACTACATCCTCATATCAGGCAATAACTTAGAGCTGCATATATCAGTTTCTGCTCTGCTGGACCTACAACCAAAAAATTCACTGCCACTGCCACTCCTACTTAATTTTTTTATTGATTGCAAAGTTCTCTCTCTGCTCCACAGAAACGTAAAAGGAAAACAGTCTAGACACAGTCTAGACTTGAAAATAAGCACATCAGATTTTTTTTCCTTGGTGAAAAGGAAAAAAATTGGGTGTCAAACTAAAGCATGTTCAGTTTGAGAATAACTATTTCATTTTAAAGCACTTGTAATAAAAAAAAAAAGAAAAAGAAATGAAAGGCTAACTTGAAAAGAAAATTACTGAGATACCGGTAGTGATGTCCTTTTAGTATCCCTCCAGGTCCAGAGGACACTCAATCAAGATGTAGTAACTCCAGGATCTAAGAAGACTTGCCAGAACGTTCAGATCCGTGTTCTAAAGCAGGCAGAGTTGACCTGGATGTGGGATAACTCTAAATTCCTCAGTCTTTTCCATAGGAGTTACTCCATGCTGAGGCAAAGAACAAGAAAGAGAAGGGTTCTGTAGTCTGTTATGGATATTTACCTGGAAGGTGTAACCTACTCCAAGTAGCATCAATAATTTATATAGGAAATGAAACAGCTCCTACCCTGTAGATGGATAACACCACAGCCAGTGTATAAAGCAGTACAGCTGTTGAGGTATTTTTCTCAAAGGGATGGGATATAGCTCCAAATCCCACTGAATTCACTGAAGTGTAAAAACTAAGAATTTCAACCACCTCTAAGGCTGGTCAAAAATAAAAATATTTGCAAAAATACTGTTTTTTCAATATTTTCCAGCGGAACTCCTTGAAAGGGTTGTAATAACAAAGTAACAAATTAATCTGAATTTAATATTTAATATTTACCTGCATTTAAACATTGCAGATTCCGACCTTTGAAATAGGTCAGAGTGAAATTTAAACATTTGACAGTTCAAATGACCAAACACCCAACAGGTAAGATTTTTATACCTTTCTATAAAATAGTTACCGGAAATTTTAACATGAGAAGAACAACCTACAGAAAATATTTTCTGAAGGAAGTGGTCACAAGTTGCAGTTCTACTTATACTTTGGTCAGCAAAGCTGCACTGCAGGAGAAAGTAAATAAGATGAACTCATTTTTCAACAATGACTCATCATGCAAAAATAAGCCTGAAGCTTTTCTTAAGTACTGTTTTCAATGGCTGGTTGATATCCCAGTGCAGAATTTAAAACTAACACAACTGCAAAATTAAACTCCTAATACTTTAGATTCACAAAAAGCACACCATGGTTTGCTTGTACTGGCTCCTGAATGATCCTCACAGAACTTTACAGTTTTAAATGTCTGGTACAATTGAGGCTATAAGCATTAAGAAAGATTTTGTTCAGCATAAAATTCAATATTATTGAGAATTTTAGTGGCCAATGTAAAAAAATTAGGATAAGGGAGAATATCTTCTAAAATAAGAATTTTTTAATTAAAAATAGAGCAATAAGCATTTGAAGGATTTTATCAGTCCAGTTTTTACTTTGCCTGTTTTTCTTTTCTGCCATAGTCTCAAAACATTGATATTTACACACCTTCACAAAATAGTGTTCAGTCTCAAAAATAATCATATTTTAAAGTGGGGAAAAGAACAACAGACATGGAAACAGCACACCTCACAGGGAAGAGGCTCTGACAGCTACAGTGAAGCGCTGCATCTCCCAAATGGCTGCTCTGTTCTTTGCACTACTTTTTCTCTCAAGAAAGCCCTCTTTGTGCCTCTGTGTGTCCAAAACCTTCTCTGCTATCAAGTATTAAACAAAGTCTTTTCAAAAGTCATTAGAAAGGTTAAACAACAACAGGAAGCCCACATTTTAGAAAGTGCTGTACAGCAGAAGTCAAGCAGCTTGTAGTCTGGGTAGATCCAGCTGGTTACTTCTGCTGTTCATAAACTCCTTCGGGGCTGTTTTAACGGGTTGGAGTCAGTATCTAGCCTTGTGAACTAAGTCTTTAGCAGAACAACTGACTATGGCAGTAAAGCATACCTGAGGTGTACTTGCTCACAAAGCTTCTGCTACTTTTAAAAGCTAAGAAGCTATACTTCTACAGCACACCTGTCCCATTGCTTTCATGTTTCATTAGTGATGGAAGAAACGCTGCACAGGCAAGACAGCATTTTTGGAAAATCATTTGCAATAAGCAATGACATCCATATAGAAACTTTTATTCCAAAGATTCTGAGCTTTACCTTTCTTTGGTATATACAGTTACCACTTCATTCATCAATGAAACAACAACTTGAAGTAACAGTACACAGCAGCCTTTGAAGGCAAACACTCCATACAAAAGCTTTTGCATTTGAAAGCACAAAAAACTTTATGCATGAAGTTCAAAACCAGCCTTTATCCAAATTGCAAGAATATAAAGTGATTTTTCAATGTGGAAAAAAAAAGAAAAAGATTTTTAAGAGAATAATTTGAGAAATACCTTTTAAATTTGAACCAATTAAAAAAAAAAAAAATCACATGCAAAACTTACATTCACACAATGAAAAGGGAAAGGAAGCTAGCCAGTCACTGAAAACCATGGTCTTAAGTGGTTTGTGTTGGGCTGACAAATTTCTGGGCAGTTTGATGCTGTTGTGGTCAAAGCCTTGGTTTCAGTTCTCACTGGAAAGACAGTGTGCCTATACCAAGCTGAAAATTTTAGCAGTGCCGCTACAGAGAAAAAAACTTATTTCCTAGTGATTCATTACCACATGGGTCCTCCTTTTCCACTAGGCCTATCAAACCATGCACCAATCTCTGCTTGCTTTGCAAGAGCTAGTAAAATTTCTGCAATCCAACAAATAAAGTTTGAAAAAATTCCCAGAATATTAATAAACTGCTCCTCTATATATCTTGCGGGATTTTTAAACGCAATACTGACACTACCAGGTGAACCTCTGTTGCTATGAAATTTATAATCAGACTACTCATGGTATGTGAACATACAGAGTGCTTGAAAAATTATTATTTTTAGTAAGATAAGTATCCAGCAAAAGACAAGGTGAAAAAATAAGCAGTTAATATATAACGAAAATAGAAATGGTGACATCAGAACCTAACTCATCCAATTTGATTTTGTTGCCAAAGAGAGGAATGATCGCAGAGCTCTATGGAAGGTGAAGAAAATTATATACATTTTGGTGCCTTCCTTTGTATACTATTTGCTATTGCTGCATTTAAAAGAAATGTACAAATACCACTTGCAAAACAATAAACTTTTTTAATGTCTCATTCTCCAAGAGAACTAAAATTTAAGCCCTATAAATAATTCAGATAGGGGGAAAAACTACAAAAGTAGTTCCAAGGTCCAATCTAACTTTAGTAGCTGTACAAATTCATTAGTGTCCATAACGGAGGTGAATGACCTTGGAGCAGCATGGATGTCCACTGCAAACATTCCGGAGTTCAGAAGTCATGTCTGTCACAGTGCAACTTTGTGTGGCAAAGGGGCTTAACAAACGTCAAGCATGTAAGATAAACTGCATCTGCCACATACAGTGAACTCTAAAACAAACAAATCTCACAGTAATAAAATTTATTTGTTTTCTATAGGCTGTAAAACAATATTCTTGTGCAGGTAGGATTTCCACAGGTCAAAGACTTTTTCGTCATGCCCTATTTCTTGAAACATGAACATAAATTAGAACAATCCCTTTAACATGAAGGCTTGCTTGGGCAGTAGATTTAGAGGAACTATAAGACAGCTATTTTCTGGTCTTAAGGAATGCAGATACTTAAGGCTGTTTCCATGCAGCCCACTGTACCTCGGTAAGGGTTTAAATGCTAAATATTTGGACACTAATAGAGTTCCGATGTATGTATTTTTTTCCATTCAATACAATAATAATCTGATGGAAAGATCATGTTTCCTAATAATATTCAAGGGTCACATATGGTCACCCAAATCTATAAATTGTTTCTTCCCTCCCACCAAATATTAAGATGAACGTTTTAAAATTATGCAATTATCTGCCCAAAATTGTCCAATTTGCCTGTGTTCATATTTCAAAACTTTTTATATAAGCTTTAGTGAATGTGGCATCCCTCAAACCTCTCAAGATTTCACATTACATCCCTCTCCAATTTTACTACTGAAGAAATCTTAAGACACATTTTTGTCTAAACACTTTATAAGAATACTAAATGATGCAGCAAAAACATGTACTAATGGCATAAATGTGTGAACTTTTATACAAAGAGGTAAAGATCAGCCAAGTTCTTCTTTAGCTTATGCTATATACAGCTTTTATTGGATTTCAAGAAATACAACAAAAAGATACTTAGTCTACCAACACAAACCCCAGAAAGATGTTTTGAAATGGCCGAGGTAAATTCAGACATAATAATCCTTAGTTTTAAATAGTAAAACACAGTGAAAACCCCCAAATACATTTCTACTTAATTAAAACAGCATTAAAACACATTTCATTCACAGAAAAACCCCTAGTAACACAGCACAGCAATACACAAAAAAAAAGCAGCATCCATTTGAACTTTAAAATTCTATTTACCTTCAAAAATAGAAGAACCCCTAGCTATAGGTATGTATGGTATTCTCGCATCGAGTAGCCTCACAACAAATGTTGAAGAAGTCAGGAATGTGGAATTTTTACCTCAAGATGACTCAAGTGCTAATCAGAATAGCTTAATGCAGTCCCTAAAATATAAAAATATGCCTAATCACTGGAGAGTCATGAGTCATTAAAGTCAAGCTGTAACAAACCATGGGGGGGGGGGGATGACAACACATCGAAAACAATCCGCATACTGGTTTTGAATTTATGTAACTCACACTAGGCAGCAATGCTCTCTGCAAAATTTCATGCACATTTATTGTATCAAACTCAAATACATCATTCATATTTACTAATTTTTGTATAATTACTCGTAGCTCCTTCAGCCACTCACTGTTTTCTCATAGAATAATATGAAACCAAAGTCTCCTTCAGCAGAGCAACATCCAACACTCTGCTAAAAATTCATTCGCTTCCAAGGAAGCTGCTGAGAAGGAAACAGCTCACCATGCAGGGCATACCAAAAGAGAAAAATCCCTAAAACAAGAAGATTCTGTTCAAATATTATCAAATCTTTATAATGAATACTCTTACTGAAGTGACAACTTAGGAAAAACAGATCTCATGAATCTTGAGGGACCTACTGGAGAAATCAGAGGTCCAACCATCTTTTAGGCTCTCTCAAGGAGATCACCATCCCAGTCTCCATCACTGAAGTGTAGGAGTTGATTTTATCCTAAAGTAACTTTCAGCAGCAAAGCTGCTAGAAACTGCTCAATTTCCTACTGAAGTTGTTGAGATGCAGGCGTGGGTTCCCTTCTGATAACTATGTTTACTCAATTCCCCTTCCAGTTACCTCTCCTGCTGTAGGGAGCCTGTTGTTTTGGACCATGAATGCTGCTGAGAAAAATTAAAGGAACTATTCTAACATAAGATACATTTTCAAAAACTTTTTTTTTTTTTAAGGAAAATTCATTTTCAGAGTAATTCTGATTATTTAGTAATAAAGAAATAAAGGCTCAAGCTAGCAACTGAAATTTAGTATGTTACCACACATCAGAGAGGCAGTAATTGTATAACCCTTCGCCCACAGCAAATGAAAGGTAATGTGAATTATCTTAAATCTTTTTAGCTGCAGCAAGGCTAGGCTATAGTACTTCTTATTTGTCATGAAGAAGTGGTACAGACACAAGTGGTTACTGTTGTTTAGCCTATCTGCAATAATGTGGTCTTACATCCAGCCCCTAAATCACTCTCCAAACCTTAGCATAACCAAGTCGATTTCAAAGCCATGTTTTCCTCAAGCAATTTGTACTGCACTGTTGCCCTAAACAAGCAAGCCACTAACAAGATTTGCAATCAGATCAGACTAACTTGATCCCAAATTCTTTCTACACATTTCCTTCTCATTCTATCCAAGCTGTATGATACTTTGAAGTCCTGTATACTTCCTCCACCAAATGCTCCTTCTTATTGGTGTCACTGCAAAACTAACATTTATGGTAGAATGGTCTAGATTAGATCCTGCTCTGGTATCATCAATAAAAACATCAACTAAGTTGCAAACAGAGAATCCCTCCTCTGCCTTAAGTCATACTTTTCCACCCTACTGAACTGGGTAAACCTATGCATGTACTAAAGAGAAAGGATCAGTGACGTAGCACTTTGCAAAACAATCTTTTCCAGCAAAGCAAGACTACACTGATTTATCATAATCAGATGGCAAAAACTGTGTTGAGGAGAAAGCATCTACTTTATGAGAACATAGATCTAACACTACAGCAGGAACTTACTCCCCTTCAAAATCATTCTTCTAAGCAATTCTTCTACTTTGCATTTTATAAGAGGTCACCGACACATCCTTGAGACATCTGTGTAAATTCACTGCACTTGTATGCAAAGATTCACATTCCTCCTCAGAAAATAGGAGACTTTAAAATGGACTAAAACAAGGAGAGGAAGGGAGAGAAAGTGCCTACATCACAGAAGTTAGAAGATTGGGAATAGCAGACTTATCTTACTTGTAACTAGTTTCTGAAGTACCTCACTAGTATTTTACAGGCATTTTTCATATTTACATAAGGAACCAAACTAATATGCACACTACTACTTCTGTCATCCTAGTTCCTTGTGTGTTCAAGAACCTCAGCAGAATAAGCTGGACTGCACATAAATAGAATCAACAACAGCCCAGTATCAGTAAACACTGGTAAATCAAATGACTTAAAAGGCCTCTGAAATTCCTAATTTCTCTAAGTCCAACATCCAGCAAATGGCAGTGATCATTAAAATTACAGGCACAGCTCTAGTATGGAAGGGAAAAAGGCAAAGTCTATAAAAATACTTTGTATTTTATAAAGAAAGGAGATTTTTTGTTTTAAACTCATCTTCCTCTGCTATGAGATAGATACATATATACTTATGTTCCTAATGCCCACTACCCAGGGTTTGTTAAAACTACACACAAGCCAAACCACACTAAAATACTGCCAATGAACTATTAGGACTGACTGCCTGTGGGTACAACTTTAACCTGCTGGCCAAGTTTTCACATCATGAAATGCATTTAGGTGCCAGGTTAAGCTGTGTCGAACTACAAAGCTAACTTAACGTCATATGGCAGACACATTATTGATACATCTAAATGCACCATAATGTAAAAATCTATCAATTTTAATACATGCACTGAAGTAGATTTTTACAAGCAACTTTCAACAGATCAGGTGTCACCATTTGCTACAAACAGGAACAGAAACTTGTTCACAAGCACTTTAACTACCTCTCTGTTGAGCAAGGTATAAAACTCTTGTTCAAAGATGCCATATTTTCAGAATTCCAGGAAACCGGATTTTCCAACATCAGTAATACCAAAGATATATACTTCTACAATTGCAGGGAAGCTGTGGCCACAAAAAGGATTAAACTTATCAATAACATGCAATAACATCACATTTGTTCTGTTTTGTTCAAGTTTTATCAGCATCTCTGTCTTTAACTACTCATCGGGAAAAACCTGCTGTTACAGTAATAAAATGTTTGGGGCCCCCAAAATAAGGGAAAACAGATTAAGAAAACAATAGATTTTTTATAACAAAAGATATTTAACTCTTCTGATAGGTTTTGTGATGTCTGAACCTTTTGTGTGTGTTCACATCATACTTATTTCTCTCAGCAACCATGAAAGCTAGGAATTTACATGACTAAGCGAACAACTAAATTATCACATATTCATGTAACTCCAGGAAGCAGGACCTCAAGAAAAGTCATCAAATATCATGGCATTTGTGAAGGAAAACCCCTACACACTATGTGAGCTGCCAATGTTGAGATTCCATAATTTCACTGTGAAGCCACAAGAAAGTTTGCCCAGTTTCACGTTCTGCTAGAAACTTCAATTTCAACTAAGTTTGATCAAGCTCAGTTTGATCCAGCTGTAGGCCAATGTACAATCTGTTATCTAATCTTATTAAATTTTAGAGTGAGGTAATACCACGTGACAAATTTTCTTTATATTGAACTTTTGTGTTTGATTAAACCCTTACAGGAAAACTTAAGCAGTATGAAATTTGAACTGAGGGGAATTCTGCACAGACTCCTGTGAAAGTAAACCACGTCTTGTAAACATGAGCTTCTGCATCAAAATTGAGACTCTAGGTCTCAGCAAAGGATTATGACTCACATTCTTGTTTTCCCTGAGAATATTCTTTCACACATTTGTCCTGCTCAAGGGTAACGCACTGTACTTCCTGTAGACCAATGGAGACTGTGGTGAAAACAGACAAAAAAAAAGCTTGCTACAATGAAGTGCTGCACTTTCCCATTTATCCATTAATTCCATTAATCCAGTCTCTAAGCACATTTCACGACTCTAGGTCCCACAAATTATACTTATCCTATAAAACAAGGAATGGTCACACTACTCCTGTTTTAGAGTCAAAGAACCTAGACATAACAAGTATGTTTGTGACAAAGACGTGTCATGTATAACATACAAGAACTGGCTCCAATGTAAGCTACCAGAAGGAGGGGAGTCACAGTACTGCTGGGCTCTGCTTTTGTTAAAAATTTTGGTTCTTAACAAGGCTATTGAAGCCTGACAAAGAGCCTTTAACTCCAGTCTGCACATTCAGCACGCACTCAGGTATCCTTACACAGTACTCTCTTAGCCGTAACCAAAGAGTGAAATATCCAAGGCCACACAAGAGATCTACAGCAGAACAGTCCTGCTAGTTTTGCTGGAACAGGGACCTGAAGCCAGGCTAGCTCTTTGGGGCAGAGGACCAGCCACTATACGCAGTTTGGTCATTTCAGCCCTCCATTAGGTGTTCATACAGCTTTAACTGCTGGTTTTCAAGTGCCTCTCCTTTTACAGGTATCCAACAACAGACTTAATGCCCTTCTGTGTTCCTAATACAATAGTACCTTTTTTGTGGTTTTTACTTAACATTCAACACAATAAGGCAAACTAAGCTTATTTTAAGGGCAGCTCCTTAACTGCTTTGTATATGTGAGAGCGTGTGTGTACAAAAATATATACACAAACTAATGTTTATGCATCTTCCTCCCAAAAAACTTACTTCATGTGACAAACTGGTCCAAAGTTTATCAAACTTGTAATTTGTGCTTTAATAAAAAAATGCCTAAAAACATACTGGACCCTTTCCAGGCTCTCAAGTAATACTGTAATATAGTTAAATGAAAACAAAGCTTAAATACTTAATTTCCTGAGAGACCAGAAAAATTTCTGAGGTTGTTGTTCCAGTTTCTTGACTAAATAATACATATTTTGGAATCTTCTGTTACAGTTCTTATGAGTATTTCCAAATTAAAGGCATAATTTTGAATAAAACTGACAAGCAATACATTTCTTTGTAAGAAAACACCTATTTCACTTCATAATTTGTAGTATAACTCTGTTGCTTAATGTCAAAGTTTGCTCCCAAAAAACACCAAAATGAAATTAAGACTCGCTATTTGGTTCCTTAGTTTAAAAAAATAAAAACTTAGCTCAGACAGCATCTTGCTGCACCACCATCACCTTTTTTTAAATATATACTTTTTTTTTCTTTGAGACTTCTGTTATTGTCTCCTGATATTATATCACAATTCCTTTCTGGACTAAAAATGAGAGAAAATTCTGTTTAGCCTGTCCAGATACACTGAAGCTTTAGTAAAATACTGCATTTGATGTGCCACATTAACAACTTCTTGAAATTCAGCCCCAATGTAGTTAACCAAAAATTCCCAGGGTGTCTAAAACAGAAATTATGTACATTTCAAATGTACTCATGCTCCCTCTCCTCACACTTTACACAGCCCTAGTATCTTATGTATTTGCACAATGGCCTCTCTCCCTTCATGTCCCCATCTGCCCAGTGGACATTTCTTTCTGCTGATCTGCAAATCTGCTTCCCATAGCATACATGCTGGTTAAGTGAGGTGCACAGTGCGCTGGTGCACTGCAGCGCAAATGAACCTTCCAGCAGAGCTACGCGCTCCAGGGAGCTCTGGCAGAACATGTCCTCCTTCCAGAGCCATGGCCCCTCTAAACTACCTGGCCAGTCACATCCAGAAGAAACCCCTCTCACATGATCTAACACATCCAAATACTTGCTCTCTTTCACAGGATCTGAAGAAGCGGAGTCTCACATGTTGGGCTTCTGGAAATCTGAGAAGTCTGTGGTGTTTTCACACCAAAAAATGGATGGCATCATCCTCAACACTCATTCACTCCCCTCTGCCCCACTCCCCTTTGTACTAACTTAGGGTAGTCTTGCAGGAGTACACGCTCCAAGAGCGGGAGTACATGCTCCAAGGCCCCTGCAGACCAAACCACACTAACAGACCCTCCGCAAGCAAGCAGACAAAGCACATTAATCAAAGTTGAATCGCCACAAAATGCGTCATACCATATCAAGCCTGTGCTGATACTGTAAAGCTGAGAAGTGTTCGGGGTTTTTTGTTTGTTTTTGTTTTGTTTTGGTCTTTTGCTATGTTTATCATAACAAGGTCATTTGTAATTGTTTGCAGTGATAGCTGCATGTCTTACCATAGTATAAATATATCAGACTAATTTTTAGGAATATTTTCTCACTTTTTATTATTATTGGGTTTTTTTATTCTGTGCTATTCTCGCACAAAATTTATACAGTCCAATCCTGAACAAACTGATATATCACAGCTTCTACTGACATAAATACAATTCATAAGCAAAAATACCACTTTCTCTATTGGGGTCTACTGACAATGTCTAGTTTCAGGCATCTAATTAAGGTCTTAGGGTATCCCTATATATTCAGCAGGGAGAAAGACATCTAGTTTAAATGATCCATACGCCCTTTTGAGAATCCTACCATAATTATAGCAATCAGCTGCTGAAAGTCTGAATAATTCCAAACACTCTAGCACAATAAACATAATCCAGTGAATCACAGACAAAAATTCTGCAACTAGAAAGACAGATCAAAATTATTCTATGGTATAACTGCAAAGTTTTGACCCACGCAGAGTAACAAGAATGAATATATATAAAACCAGTCTTCTTAACAGCTTTCTCCCCATTGCTTGTCCAGGTGTTAAACAGATCCCTCGCATCTGAGTTGCAGAACAGTATTTCTGTTGCAGCCCTCCTTGTTTCTATGCAATAAAATTTAAATGACTTTGTTTCCTTTTGCCATTTAACCTCTGAAGAAGGGTCTCACACTAGCTACGATTCTCTTTTACAATCACTTTCCTGCCTCCTCCGAATGAATTTCAACTGGTTGCATTTTTTTTGTACATTTTTTCTTTGAACTGCTGTGCTTTGTTCACTCTGATTTAATGTAATATGAAACAGATTTGGTTCTCTTGTTTACTTAAAAGGTGTCAACCATAAATTAGTAATTCCTGAATTAGAGGCATTACATGAATCACTTCACCTCAAACGCAGTATACAGTTTTTCATCAGTTTGCCTCCTTTGTGAATGCAGTACCATTATACAAGCTATCTTATTACAAACAGTCACAGCCTGTTTAGAGTATGCCCACCAATATTCTGGAAAAGAACTGTGAAAGAGGAATGGTTTTGAGTTCATGTTTATTTTGTATTTTTACCCACACATTTCTTCTTGTCTGAACTGAATTCACACATCATGGCAGAACACTAACAGAGCAGAAGCAAGACCACTGATCAGGGGCTCATACTTGTTTATGAACAATAGTGTGAAGGGACTAGTATGTTACTGAAGCTTTCTTAATAAAGCACTCCCAGACAATGTCCTTTGGTAGCATTTATATTGTCCTTTCAGAGTACATTCAAAAGATTTCACAGGATTTTATCTTGTTTCTTTAAAAGCGTGTTTGGTGCAGAACATGACTCTACTGGGAGGATTACTAAACTGGCATGCCCTGCTGTTTGTACTATGTACTCAAAACAATTGTGTTTATCTCTCTTACCTCCTACCTAGCAAATTCTGCCAGTTGTACGCCTCAGAACTACACATTTAAAATTACTAACATATCAACAGCTCCAAGCAAGAAGAGAAGCTTCAAATAAGAAAGTCAAACTAAGGAACTAGCATAAAAAGAGCTAACATATGGTCCAAAGAAGACTAACAGAAAAAAACTGACGGGCAGGAAATTATAAAGAACATTAGATCATTCTTCAGACTAGAATCACCAATTGTTTTGGGAGCAAAAGTAGAAGAGTGAATATACTCAATACTAGATCCAGGGAAAGTCAGCAGTCCCCAAAAGTTATCATTTGAGTATTCCACCCTGGCGAACACTGTCAAGGTAACAAGACATTTTCACTTGCAGCCTGATATATATTGATCTGTTTAATCAGGGGGGAAAAAAAAAAAACAAACAGGGCCTTATAAAATACAGTATTTTTATTTTCTATTCCATGAGGATCTCCAGCATTTTTGAAAAAATATATATTTTTTTAAGTTCTGATTTTAAAGAGATGTATTATTTCGAAGCTAGTGAAGAGGGGTAAATATCTTAAATGTAGTAAGACTGCCTAATGATGTCACTTACTCACTAGAGATAACATTTGGTTTCAGAACTACTCTTACAGTGTCACCGACAAGTCGGCTCAAAGCTGATATTCATTTTCTAACACTGTTATCAAGTATTAAGATGAACGTGTATTGCATGAGCAAGAATTACATTTTGCCTTTTTTGAAAGACATCTGAAACCGCAAAATCACTCTTAAAAAGAACTGGAGAAGTAAGTACAAATTAAGAGTCACACACAACCCTTACCTCCCTACACCTCCAGGTGCTTCAGAAAGGCAGATTAAATATTAATGTCCACAGGATAGAAAACAGAGGCACAGATAGAAGCACAGGGGTAATTAAGATTTGGAGTAGCCAATCTGTCGGAAACTTCTGCATTTATTTTTGTTCCAAACGAAACTAAAATATTTTCTAAACATTATGTTATGCAGAACATTTCAAAGCAATTTAAAAGCATTTTAGAATGTAGAAATTTTGAACAATTTTACAAAAATAGTTTTCAAACATTACAGAATGTTATAATTTCATTTTTTTTTACATTATTTCATAACATTCCAGCAATAAAGTGTGATGCAATATGAACCAGAAAAAATACTGAAACTTTTCTCCTTTTATATGGAAGCTGTTTCCTCTTTGCCTTATAAGAATAGTTACCTGAGATAATTTGATCTAAAAGTAGTAAGATGCTTCATTCAATTTTAAGCATCAGTTACCCTTAATTATACACTCTATTGATATGCCATGGAACTTAAAATCATAAACAAAATTCTACACAGTCTTTTAATTTTTGGATTAAGACTTTTTCAAGATGGAGATTTTACATCAGGTATTTGACACAGGAATTTTTATCACTTAATGAAGATGTTTAATTAGGTTTTTTCTAACACAAATATTTTAACTTTTTTTCCCCCCCAGAAGTTCTGGTGAAGAGATTTTAAACACACATTCATGATATTTTTCTCCACTACCTGGAGCCGCAAGCCGAATTTTAATGTTATTGAACTACATCATGTCTTTTCACAAGTCCCTTGTTAGGCTGTAGCTCAATGAAACAGTAAAATCTCGCTCTGGAGTTCCACATGTTGGAGCAAAAACTTTTGTGTCCACATACTATGACATACAAATCTTACATAAATTTATTCATTGTTTAAATTTCTTCAAAATTTTTGTGCCTAAGTTTATATCAGTTGGTTTTATGCCACATCTGTACTGTACTAACTTAAACTGAATCAAATAGTTTGCATGAAACTGAAAAAAAAAAATCACAGTACTAGCATAAACGTATCATATGGTCTAGATAAATATATTAAATGCCACTATAAGCCATGTCTGATCCAGATCAAATCTGTACTAGTGGGTGATACATAACTATACTAAAAATTGCACAACTCTACATTCAGATATCAGCTTCACTAAAGAGCTAGGGAACTCCATCCTTTGCATTATAAGTTCTTTCTTAGGACAAGAAGAAATACAAGGGGAGAAGTAGGAATATATATATATAGATAGATCTAGTGCTTACACTTTTTGCTTGGGCTGAACTAACCTGAAGGTTTTGCTGTTCAAGACTTCCCATCATCAGATTTTGCATCAGTTTTATTTCACTTCAAACATAATAAAGTTAGCCTTTCAATAACTTTTGCACACAGTAATTGTACTTGTTGTATATTAGCTACCAAAAGCAACTTATATTAGGTCATGGCCAAAGACAATATGCCAAAAATGTTATAGTGTTGTTTTATAACTGCACAAAGGCAGAATGGCTATGGGATGCTATGTGAAACCAACACTTTTTGGACAGCGAAGTCAAAAAACCTCACAGAGGCTCACTTACTCTCTGTAAAACAGAAAATTATGTGAACAAAGGAAAAGGGTGGCAAAAGGAGGTGTTTCTTTGCTCCCAGAAACCTGTTTCCTCCATTAACATCTTAAGGCCAAGCAGGTGTTTCCCAAAGCAATGCTTGGCATTAGCAAGTCATCATGAAGAGAAACAATGAAGAGTCACACTTCCAACAGCCAAGAAATCATAATGGTGTACATGAAAAGGCAAAGAGAGGAAGAACACATTCTACTGTAATTTTATGTATTTTTCCCCTTTTGTGGTTATTTTGAAAATTAACCCTTTTTCCTGAAATAAAAAGCCTCCAACAGAAGCTCCATATATAATAAGAACAAAATTAAATAAGGATCTGACAATAATGTTGATTAGACAAATTGTCATTCTCTGAACACATCCTACCTACTCCTTGAAATGGTCTTAATCAGGTTAATGTTAAATACCGATGGCCAGAATGCGCCACTGAGGCAAAGCCAGTGTTTCAGTTCCTGGGATTCCTCAGGCTGTTTCCCAAAGCCTTTGCATCTCAAGACATACAGCTTTACAAAGCTCCTGTGTAGTGGAGAATACACCCCACTCTTCTGAGCAATCCAGCAAGATAAACAAATGGCCACTGGCATTTTCTGTAATTTGGATGAAGGACAGATGTGGATATCCACGTGTCCTTGCTCCTACATTATTAATCCACGTATTAGGTTATTCCTCAGGTTATTATTGATAAAAATAAACATTGTAATCCCTAAGGAACAAGAAGACGACCTTCACAGAACCTAGCACTAAACAGATTGTTTGCCCCAAAGAACCTACAAACTAAACAGAAGAGGACAGAGAACAGACTAAAATCTGGCTCCAACTTTTAAAAAGCATGCCAAAAACATGGGCCTAGGACCCCTTTCTTTAGTATAGGGAATCAACAGTACACAAGTGAGTTGAGTTTCCTACAGAAAACAGACTCTTTACCTTATGAAAATCACCATTCAAAGCCTTCTATGGCTAGTCTATATTCCAACACTTCTGAGTTATGAGAATAACCCGAACCTATGAGAACTACACAGTTCTCAGTTCTGGCCTGTTACTCTGATAACGCAGTCATTAAGAGTTCCCTAATCTACAGTTACAGTGCAGTTTATAGTTCTGCTAACTGGACACTAGTGCATGTCAGCAGAGTTGCAGATGGGAGCTCCTTGCCTAATCATGTTTTTATATGATGCAGCTGTGCCTTGTTTGGCTACGCTTTCTGTAGTTGGCTGAGATACTTCCCTATGAAGTTTGCAAGGGTTTCAACACAATGTAAATTATTTTTTTTCTTAAAAGGCAAGTAAAGTTTCTACTGCTAGTCATTTTGCTAGTAAGGTTACTTACTGTGTGCATCATAAAACTGCTCAGATGTTTTCAGTTCAGACAACTTCAGAAGTTAACTGGAAGATAAAAATAAACTACAATGCAAGAGAAAGTGTAATATAAAAATGAGGAGAGAGAAAAAACACCTGTTTCAGATAGTTTTAAGATATCTCTATAATTCCTACCCAAACTGAATCGCAGGTGAACAGCTAAGCAATACTCTTGTAAAGTGCGCCACTATGTGGTTAACCAGCATCTCCACAAAGCAATTGTCATTTGCTTCACAGCTCCAGAACCACCTCTTCATTGTCTCCAAAATTATAATGAATCAGTGCTTATAGCTATAGCATCTAGTGTCCTAGATGTGTGGAAAGAATATATATATATATATGCAACGTATTTCTCCATAGGTGCATACAGTAAGCTACAGTCAAGGCCAAAATAATTAACAGCATTCTTTCCTCACACTTTTATTTATTAATAATCTCTCAGTATTCCACTAACATTGTTCTTCTGAACTTAAAAGTTACTGAGGAGGACTCACCCTGCTGGCTTCAGGAGAAGAGGAAAAGAACACATCAACTTAAAAATACGGGGGGGGGAACCACCAAAACACCATACCTACTTCTGCCTGACTGGCAAGTTGAAGAAGCCTATTCACAGACATTTTCAAACTTAAAAGCACTGTGAAACTTTAGAGCAATAAGAGAGCGACAGCAAAAGCATTATCAAAATAAGGCATATATTGTAATACTGAAAATGTGTCTAGGGCATATATATTAGCAACAAGCTACTGTGACACCAAATATCAATTCTGAAATAAAAAGTGAAATTCAGTACAGCCATAATTGAAATAGTCCAATCACTTTCCAAAATTCATCAGAAAGAACACTGTTCAAGTGTGTAGAAAAACAATTTTATACAAAAATAATGAAACTGATTAAGATTACTGCTGTAGTTCTTGCTTCTGCATAGGCAGAACATCATCAAGTTCTTCTTATTTTGTCTAGAGTTATTTTAAAATTATTTAATTGCTTTTAAAAATGATTTCATTAGAATTCAAAGTCTAGTCTAAATCAGGAAGTACATAATCATTTTGATGAATGAATAGCATGTTTGTAGTACTTACAATATTGTACATGGCCGTTACTGGAACATCGGAGAAAAATAAGAATGTAGCAAAACAATAAACAAATTGGAATATTTCATCATAAGCACATACACTTAAGTTTAGTTACAGGCCTACGCACAAAAAAACAAGCGTTAAGATCTCACCTCTCGTACCAGACAAGCTACAAGGTTTGTGTTTCCAATTTCGGGGCCAGATGAACCAGAGAACAGCAGACAGTGAAAGAAAGTCAGTCTCTGGAAGTTAGGAAATGGCTGCTGATAGGTTCAGAGGTACTCAAAAAGATACTGCTGCTCCTGCCTTCCTGCATGACTTCCTCTAATGGCCACAAAAGAGGGCCAGGCTTTGGAAAGGACTTTTGTACATACTGCTGCTTTAAAACCCTCCTTCATTATACATGGTTTATCTTTACTGCTAAGGTTAAACAACACTTCAGTTTTAAAAGGCCATTGTATCTGATATTGATCAACAACTCAGAGAAAACTAATAGTAATGTATTAAACATTCTGGTTAAGACACAGCTGTTTTGACAAAAAAACACGTGTCACAGGGAAGCATGTCAAAGGAGACCCAATTTAAGTGTGTAAGAAGTAAGATGATTTTATTCCAGGAGAACGAAAGCATGGGATACAGGACCTCAAAAAGGAAGAAGAGCTGTAGGATCAGAAAGTTCCAGACTGTTGTACAATTGTGACAATCTTATTTCAGAACCGTAAAGAAACAACAGATTTCAAGCAATATTTGGAAATGCCAAAGTCTTTCACATATCAATTCAGAATCGATTAAAAACAAGGTGTGTTCATAGGACACTCAATAGCAGAGCCAGAAAAATATTTAGATAATCTTGTCTTCCTGTCAGAGTATTGCAGTGCAGTCCCAGGAGTAAGAAGTTCTCCCTCTTCAGTGGAATAAGAACAGAAGCCTTTATAGCTAAATTCAAAATTACTGGAAACAAAGGTATAGTTTTTCTCCTCAGCAATGCATTAATTGCATGAAGTCTTTCTAAAAGAAAGGTCACTGGACAAAACTTACATTTAATGAATCTTCAGTATAACGGCTATGACTGCATTTTGTGTAACCGGAATCTCTAATTAAATTGAAGTTAACTGTGGTTGCCTCATGATCCGAATCCTTAAAAAGCAAGAAACACCTTACTTTCTACACATATAATCTTTATTTCAGATGAAAGTAAACATGACTCTCTATTGCATTCTTTACCCTATTTCTCACTTCATAATTTTTATTATTCTTATTATAGCATGATTTTCCATCTGTCATTTCAAAGATTAGGTAAACTCAAAATACTAACCAGACAACACACATAGGGACAAAATGGACTATTTTTTTAACAGAAGTCTTTTATTCTTGCTTTGGTAATGCAGTAAGATGTCCAACAGAGGGTGACAGAGACCACAAATTCCTTTAGACAACTTAAATACCTGATTTAAAACAAAACAGAACACTAACATAGGGTTAAGGAAAAGCTACCTATTGCCGCTAAAATTTGAATAAGCTTTGCTACTGGGGAGACATTTTCACTGTTAAGCGTAAATGCTGACAATTTCTCAGAGAAATACTCAGATGCATTAGATAGTACAAAACATAAATCAGTTGGTTCTCTAATTATTATATCCTTCAGCTACATCCCTGTTCACTCTACAGTGTGTAGACTGTTTAATCACTATTAAATATAATTTAAGAAACTTTTGTACTTCCTAAGTGAAATACAAAATCTCCAGTCCAAGGAAACAGGCAATACGTGTCACCAGTTTCACCAGAGAGTTTGCACCGGTGTGTCCACACATGTAACCAGGATGTCCACATATGATTTATCCCTATTTTGAAAGACGCTGAGCATCTGCAATAAGAGGCTGATCATTTGCCAAACTGTCAGATTTATGAAAAATACTAACCTTTTCATTCAAAGTATACTACTTTCTTATAACAACCAGTGCAAGGACTGAACACCACATAATGCAACAATATTCTCCCCTTGTCTAAAATAAATCCAAAGATCTTTCTGAGCAGCTCACATGCAGAGTTACATTTGTGGGCTACAGCAAGATTTTCCCTATATGCACTAAAGGGAAACAATAGGCATTTTAGCATTAGGTAACGTATTTGGATTATTTTATTCATCCCCCTTTTATTTTCCCTATTTCTACCAACGCTGGCATGCACATGGGAGGAAACTAGTTCTGGAAAATTATATATCTGGACCACAAGGCCATCTTTACAATTTTTAAATTTTGATATTTTATAGAGATTCTCCAGGTGCTTTTTGAGAGATGAAAGCCTTCTATCTTATTTAAATATACCAAATACATTAAACGAAACACTCCTTCATAGTTTGCAGAGGAAAGCTATAAAATGTTGACCCGAAAAATACAGCTTATACAAAAATGATGTGTTTATAAGGAGGTTGAGTTGCTTTTTTTTGATAGTTTTCTAAAAGCAATACCAATATAGGCACTTTCTTTCCAGTTTCCATATGTATTGCAAATAAAGAATCAAACTGCCATACCTTATTCTCTTATAAACTTTATTTTAGAAGAGACTTGCTCGTTACTAATACTAAATCTCACCTTTCATGACTGTTCTAGAACAAGTTGTAACGTAACTTCCCCCAACCCTCTGTAACCCAAACTGTAAAACCACATACTTCAAGGGACATACTTAAGTGCTGGCAGGATGGACATCAACAACTCTTCCAGTTACTGGCAAAACAGGGACAAAGCCTATGACACCTTTCACCCAGGTAAAACGCATCTAAAAAGAGTCATACCTACCCAGACTGACATTTTCTGGAGTATCTTGCACCATTGCTGAAGAAACCTACAACGGGCCACCAAGAGAGACAAGGACAAGGCATAAACTCCTCAAGCAGGACGAAGCAGAAGAGAATTGTGAACCACACACTTACAGTACTGACCAAATACATATAAACAACAAATGCTTCTACAGCTTCTCCCCTCTGATCACCCTGTAGCTTTGTTCTCATTTTTCTGGAATCTCTTAGAGACTTCAGTCACAATACAGTCTTAACACAGTAACACACAAAACAGTAATCAAGACCTGCAATATTAACTAGTTTTCAATGACAGGCTAATGTTATACCTCTGACTTATGTCCCAGCAAAGCTACTAAAAAGTTAACCTTTATTTACTCTTTAGCAAGTAACAGTCTCACCACTAAACAAACCAACAATCACACCCTAGTCATACAGATCTTACCAATGTTTGTTACAAAATACAACAAGGAATCACTCTGACACATATACAATAACACCACAGAACAACTGCATTTATAAAATGAAGGTAGTGGTAAGTGAATTCACAAATACGCTCAGATTGAATGTTATTAAATGAAAGCAAATTGTTGCATCTAAATAAGCCCCTATGAACATTGCCAGCTGGGGATTCTGCGTGGCAAGATACATTTGGACAGCCAGAAAACTAAAAAGCATACGGGGAAGGGTGCTAATGATTTCCCTCATTAGCAACTGGAAAGGCCAGAAGTTGAATCATGATCTGTATATCCCTGAAGTCTTGGCTTTGTAACTAACTTGTCTTAATCGTGGTAGTCTCTTGACAGCAGCAGATAATGATATGTAAACACTTCAAAGGAACGTTGTGATCAGTGAAGTTACTCCAGACTTGCCGCGAGATGAAACTGAAGCTGATCCCAAATCTTTTCAGACCACTTAAGCAGAAATTCATGGATTTTTTTTTAAAACTTACAGAAAGATGCATAATAAAATATTAATAAGAAGCAACCTGACAAAAAACAATAATTACTTCCATCTTCTTTAAATTTCACCTGCTTTCCTCAATGCAATCCTTATGAGAATAAACTTTTGAGAACTCACCTTTCAATAATTTGTGTTAAAAGTCATGAACCTAGGAAAAAAATGTAACAAGTCAAGAAATATAAACTACTCTAGCTACTGCAGGAAGACAAATAACAACAGTCCACGGGGGGGGGGGGGAACACACCACCACTACAGAACTCTTTATGTAGTCCTCTAAGCACAAAGCTTTCTTCTGTCTTGTGTTGTACCCATGATTTAGTTGTGTTCAGCTGTAAAGAGGTGAAAGGACTAGATCCTGCCACTATTTTTCATAATGAGTAGTATTCTCCAGTGTCACAGTTAATTACAATGAAAGAACTTGCCCTAGATTAGTAACTATTGTGGATTACAATACAGTAGCAGTTGATGTTCCAAAATTCTAATCCCCTCTAACAGAAGCCCTATTAACATAGGCAGAGTGAAAAATTTGGTCCACTGTGTGCCAGATCTATAAATAAAACACTTATTTTCTTTCATAGACCTTGTAAAGAAGCTAATTGGTTGATCTCTTCAAGTCTAACACCCTTGTTACAGTTTAAACTTGAGAATTTACATACCACTACCACCCAAAGGCCAGTAAATACAGCGCAACATAGACATGAACCTTAAAGAAAATATTTGTGTAACTTTCAAGCACCATAATTTTTTGGCAAGAATTCTTCATACCTTTCAGCTTCATTCCAAACCCGTTTCTTATAATCCAAACAGCTTTTGTAAGAGGACAGAACTTTACTTCTATGCTGAAAATAACCAGCACCTAAAAGCAGCTGTGCTTCTTCAAACCAATCTATAGTACTTGAGAGCTAAACAGCAGCAGAAGGTTGTTTCTACCTACTTTATCATCACATATATTAAACAACATGAGATGAGCTTGTTTGCTACCATATTAAAAAAGTCAAAAACCTATACATGATTTTCACCGTATGATATTTGTATCTGTTCAGAAAGCAATCCAGAATCAAAAAAATGGTGGTGATTACATTCTTCTTTGCTACACTATAGAGAGGTCAGCTCAGTGAGACCAGGAGGAGCCCAGTCTCCTCACCTGGGAGCTGGTAACAGAAAGTTGAGAAGGAATACAATAAAGACTGGACTTGCAATTTTTCTTTCTTAACAAGAAGCAAAGAACCAAATACAGTCTTGTTCTCAAGCCTTATGAAATCCTGCAGGTCCAAGTGACAAGATGGACCTGCTGCCTACACTGACTTCTTGAGGCTCAAACACCAAAAATGCAACTAGCAACAACACAATTAGGAATAAAATAAGCACAAACTAACAAAATGTATACCTGCATGGGGGAGGAGAAAGAAATAGGACAGATACACAAAATAATGAAAAAGAAACATCATCTGTAACACATTTTTGAACAGTATTTTTTCCACTATTAAAATAGAAGGACAGAACTGCACAATAGCTTAGGCTATATGCTTCATAATATACATAGGAATTCAAGTACTCCTCTTTCTAGTTAAAGCAACACAATTCAGTATTTTGAAATATGTACAGTCTAATGTGCAGTAGATTTAATAAAAATAATGGTAAACTATATACTACATCATGATATAATTATAATGCAGTTAACACATGTTCTGACTAAAGAATACTAAATGATCATACTGAATCACTGTCCTCTGCATTTTTCCCAAAGATAGGCAAAGGCAGATGCCAAGAGATGTTCATGCTAAAGCAATTAGAAAATATTTAATAGATTCAGAATCTTTCCAGAAGTTGAAAACAGTAAAAGGAAAGGGCTTTACTAGCAAAAAATTAAGATGGGAGTTGGATTAGAAACGTAAAAATAGGTTTAAAATAAATTTTCTCAGGGAAAAAAACAAAACAAAAAACAAACAAAAAGAAACAAAACAAAAGAGCCCACATTTACACAAATGCATACAGAAAAATCACACTCAATTTAGGATATACTCCTAGGGCTCAAACATAATGTGAGCTAGGCAGATGCACAATTTCACCTATTGTGAATCAAGAACTGAGTTTCTTTATGTTGTGGACTTGCACAACAAAAGGTGTAAGCATTTATGAACTGAATCTCATGTTTTGCATTATAAAATCACTTAAACACATATACATCAGAATTAAATAACTGTATTAACCTCCAAATGTTTGCACAAGACTTTTTCTTTTCTAATCCTACAATGTTTAGGTTACGCTCTAAATTACTAAAGAAAGGATTCAGCATTATGCAATTTCTTTGTTGTAACTTATCTGATGTCACCTGGCAAACAAAACATATTCTATCCTACTAGTGCACTAAATCAAACATGAATTCTATGATTTTTTTTTCTTGACAACATGAATGTTATGACATTAAGATTTATTAATCCATTACAAACCTTTTCAGCTAAATCAGTTAAAATGCATTTGTAAAGAAATCACTGATGTGCATTTGAGAAATAAGATTCGCAACTAAATCTTTAAATAAAACAGGGAGTATCACCTATTAAGTCAAGAAACAATATATTTATACTGAAAGAAATAAAACCTAGTTATGTAAGCCTCAAATTGTCCAAGAGATCTGCTGCAGTTAAAAATCCAAATATCCATGCTATTACTATGTGAACTTACATTTGTAATACTACCTTGGAAATTCATGGTAGCTATTTCCATAATTTTCAACTTTTGATATGTCCAAAAACTAAAATACGACTAGTCATAGGAGGCATTTCAGCAGCGTAGCAGCAGGAAGTGAAAGTGAGAAATAAAGAATAGAGTAGAATGAAACAAAAAATATTGGGCTTAAAAGAAAGGAAAAGGAAAGTAAAACAAAGTTCCTCATCATTCTGGAAAGACAGCATTCTCGTTTGGACTAAAATTTAAAGTGAACCTAATCTGAGTCATCATGTAGAACGTTCCCATTTGATCTTCTCCTATAGAAGTATCAATAAAATACGAGCTCAGCTGAAAAATCACCTTACAATTTTACTGAGATTACACTCATGAGTAGGGAGTGAATGGTTACAAATCAGAAGAATCAATCATCAGAAGTCAGAAAATATGTTTGTCTAATTAAAGTTCCTCTTTAAGGAAAAAAAAAATACAAACCTTTTAGTATTTTAGCTAAAGGTGTGTATATACTTACTGCATATCCCATAACAATATTTTGCAGTAACGCATACACTTACATGGTTAAGACCGACCAGACAAGAACAAAAATTAGGGAGATTTGTTTTTTATTTAAAATAGTGCTTTCTATATCAAAGCATCTTTGAGCACAATTCAGCTTAAACAGTGTTCTGTACTCTTCTCCCAAAGCAATTCAATGTTCAACGTTACTTCTGCATTATGGAGACTTACTCAACTCTCTAACTTTTCCCAGCTTACTCTTTAATTCTACTTTGCTATAGCAAGAACCACCACAAAGTGCACAAAATAAAGATCATCTTTATCTGTTTTATCTTGGCTTTCTCACAATAATTTTATTGCTTCTAAGGTACTGAGCACCACTACAAAACTGGTCCTACTTAAACTCTTTAGTAATGATATATTACACCAGTTAACTGAACATTAACTGAGCATTGCTGAGGAGCAGTTTAAACAGATACACAGAGACACTGATTCTTAGGACCATTTAAAAACTAAAAACCCCACAAATCTTTAACCTTAAGAAGGCTAAAGAGACATCTTACTGCTGTCTACATCTAATCAGACAGTACAAAGCAGATGGAGCCAGATCCTTCTTGAAGGTGTGCAGTGGTAGGTCAACAGAAGATGGACGCAATACAGGAAATTTCAATTGCATGAGGAAAAAAAGTCTTCATCATGACTATGCTCAAACACAGGAACAGATTCAAAACCCAACCTGAACAAGATCTCTCCAATATAGCTGCCCCTGCTTTGAGGAGGGTGATGAACAACAAGACCTCCAGCAAGTCCTTTACAACCTGAATTCTTCTACAGTTCTATGAATCCCAGGTTATATATTCACAGTGAGGATTTTAAATACATCCCAGGTTAATTACACTTTATTTACATGCAGCTTTGGAAAGTAGCGTTCTGTACAGGTAATCTGTGATTTTCAAAACTCAGAACAATATTCCTATTAGGCTGCAGAACACCACCTTTGCTTTCTATCCCAGAGCTCCAATACAAAAGTATCAGCATATATTTTTTATATGCACGTTACTGGGAAAATATAACAGCTGGAATACTAAACTTATTTTTCAGTTTTCTGAGTCATAGATCAGAACTGTAATTAAAACAATTTTCTGGCCTTTTCTGAATCAGTTTGAGATCAAGGGAGCCTTTAAAGAATAATCAGCTTCACACAGATCTATCATCTACAAAGAAACTCAAAGCTATGGCTTTGCTTGCATTGCTAAGAAATTCAGAACAGAAATATACATGGTGTTGTCCAGATGTGCACAAGTAAGAGGAATCTGGACACATAGAAGAAAAAGTTGTATTCATAAGAGATTTCCTCTGGCAAACTAACTATTTAAACTGGATTTGACCTTTCACTATTTGGGTTCATGAGTCACATGTGACCCACTCTGCTTCTTCTGTCAACAGATACAGGAAACATCAGCCAAGCATCAAATTTCACTTGCTGGTAATTTATTTTATACACATATTCACTGATCTTACTTTACCAAATTTACAAATAAACATTCTTTCAAACACCGTAACTTTTTGCTCAAGATTGCTACCATCTTGCAGAAAGCACAGTGTATTTATTCTTTACAAAGATAACTAGACAGCAGACTGTGTTAAGTCAAGCCAGTAGTGCCTCCTGAACCCTTGAAAAATAACCATTCATCCCAGTATTTTCTAAGAGAACATCATTGCTGAGTAAACAGACAGCCAATAAGACTTGAATCTTACAAATGGCAGACAAGCCAATCAGAAAAGACACACTGACATCAGTTAAAAAGCAATTAAAATAAAAATATAATTGAACAAACCATTACATTGCAGACTGAAAAAAAAAACCCTCCTCTCTAAAGACTGAACAAAGAAAGATATTTTTTCTTTTTTAAACTTCGAGTCTTTTTGCTCCGATTCTTTCATAGCTCTCTTTTATAGAAAGCTAAACATATAGAAAAAGCTCACTGCAAGTCACCTTAATCATGGCCAAAATACCATCTGTATCCAGTCTTTCAGCATTCCAGAGTTTCCTTTCAGTAGACAGAAAGGTTAGTTAAGAAATAAACTCAATAATAAAAGTTGGCATTTTTCACATCTACTGAAGAAAAAAAAAATTAACACCATTTCAAAAGTAACATTGTATCAGTCTGTTATATAAATTAAATAGGACACAGTCTACCAGCAGCCTTGCTAAAGACAGTGACCTTACTTTGCTAAAGACAGTGTCCTTACCTTGCACTGCCCTGCCACACAGATTGCTGTTCCATTTTGGTCACACGGTGTTCCATCTATTACTTTTTCAGCTTGTCTCACATAGAATCGGTAGCCTATTGCACGGCAATTCAGCTCACACTTCTGACTTCCCTTCACTGAAGAAAAAGACAAAAATCCCCATTACAGAGACTACAGCAGTAGTTTTAAAAAGGAAATGCACATTAAACTAACACTGAGATTTGAGAGAAAAAAAAACATAGGCAAAATGAATATAAATGTACCAAACATACTTAGTAAGAAAGCAACCCCAAGGTAAGCATTCCAACATACCTCGTAAAAATGCAAACAGTATCTTTTTTAATGACAGATGTTTTCCTAAATGATAAGTATGTTTAGTTTCAGAAAAATCTTTCCAAATTTAGTCTCTTCGCAGCATGATACACATTGTAACAAGTTACGACATGACATTTCCTAACTCCTCTTACGAAGAGTCAGCAAAATTTCACAATGATCAGAAGGATGTGCAATAAATTAGGCTCACACACAGAAATGAGGATTCTCAGAAAAGGGGTCTGTTCCTTAATCTTAAATATATGAATTTTTAAAAGTTCTTACAGACTTTTAGAGTGATAGGAATAATCTAATTATGAAATTGCTCTAATTATTTAGCCTGATTCTATATACAGACTAGCTCCTCCGAGCAAGTTTATTCTGTAGGCTCATAAGCTTTTCTCCTGCTCCTTCAGGTAGCTTGAGTATAAACAGATGGAAGACAACAACAGAGGGAAATACATATCAGGCAGCAAGTAGACAGTCTACTTCTGAAATATTTTTGGCCATATCTCCTCTTTCTCATGTCTGTGCTAGAAGCACGAAGGGCAGGGACAAATATTCATTTTTATTAGCAAAATATTTCTAAAGATATAAAGTTAAATAAAAACCCCACAATTATTTCTTAAAGAAGTCATTAAGAAATGAAATGCTAGAGTTGTATATGCTGGTTAAACAGAATTCTTTGATAGGACAATGACAAGCAAAGCACAAGGGACATTTAATTTTAAGCAGAAACCATCTTTGAAAAATCAGTGATAAAAAAAATAATGCACACATTTAAAAGGACATTGCTGAATTGGAGTTTAAAATGGAGCTAAAAACCACAATTTTCAGTCTTTTGTCCAGCAAAAGATATTCAAAAATAGAGCCACAGCTAATAGCTATCACAGATTCACATACCATCCTACGAATTTTGCTACATTCCAGTTTATCATCCAGGCTTTATCTCTAACTGAAAATCCTCTAGATTATAAAATTCTGAGAAAATCATGTGTTCTAATTGCTTATGAAAAACCTAGCACATTTTTCATTATTGAACTAAAAATTGAAAAATACTTATATTGTATGTTCTGCCCTTTTGTGAAGATTCAAAAGCTCAAGAACTGAAGAGCTCCTGAACAAGAAGATACTGCTATTAGTATCACACTCCCTCCATTTTCACTTGTTCATTTCAAGTGATCAGCTTCACACCATATATTAAATTCTTCCAAAAGCCGTCACAAACTCTCCAGCCATCCAACTCTACTGTTAAGGAACAACGCTTGAAAACCTTTTCTGGCAGAAGCAAAAATCATTTAAGCCATTCTGTAAATAATCCTTCACTTACTAATGTTTCCACTCTTCAAAACACAGCTAACATAAGGTATTTTACTGCAGCTTCAGTAACATAGTGAATAAACTCAGTAAAGCTAGTGTATCATCTGAAGATATGAATGATCAGACATTCTAGATACCAAGCACTATAATCCATAGGCACCCATTTCTCAGCATTTCAGAGTATTCAGAGCACAACTTGGCCTTCCCAAGGAGAGGGTAAAATATTCATGGTTAAAGTACATATCACTCATCTCAGGGTACTACAGTTTATTTCACAGGAAGAATGCAAGGAGGACAGGACTCATCCTACAAGAAAGATTAGAATTATTTGGAATAAATGAATGTGTAAATTAAGGGCACTTTATTTACCAAACTATTGAAGAAGAATCCACAATTTTATACTATATTATGAATTAAACAGAGCTATTTAAACATAAAACTTCAGTGAGAACTGAATTATTTGGGCAACCGGTATTAATACTGTAATGTGAACATGAGCTGCCCAAAATTTTGAGGTCAATCTTTTTATATCTTCTACTGAGTGAAGGATAACCAAGTGTTTTAAGAACAAAAAAAGTCACATTTTATTGAAATATATACTAGAATACTAGGATTTTAAATACAGAAAACTCAAAGCAACTAGGAAAGAACAGAAATAAATAGCACTCCTGCAGTCAGTTTCTTACTCCCTAGCTCAAACTTTCTGAGATACAGCAAACTCCGGTCCAGTTTCTTCCAATCTAGGAAGATTCTCGCTGCATCTTTGTGGCTTGGACATGTTCCCTGAGGTCTCTAGAAGCTTCCCTCTGTGATCACCCTCAGATGCCCTCCAAGAAGTAACCTCCTACTACCTTAAAGGGGTTCTGACTCACCAGTCTTCTTAAAGAAACAAAGTGCATCTGTGAGGAAAGCGGTAATCCTCAGATACTGACCATCACAAGTATAAGGCTGTAACTTCAGTGCATTTGCAAATTGCTGATGGCTTTTTCTGTGGCATGGCTCTACAGTGACTTGTACATAATGAGTTAACAATCTCCATCAGACTCTCCACATCAGAAATGTTGCCTCTACTGGTACCTGGCTTCATCAGAGTAACCCAGCAAAGAAAACATACTATGTTTTACTCCTAGGAATAGTTCCTCCCTTATATGGCTGAAGTATCCTAAGGCTATGAAATACAAGGAGGAATTTTTCATAGCTGCATCTTTATTTGTGTGTAGGGGAAAAAAAATTCAGTCTTCAGGCAGATAATTCAGAATTATCTGATGATAAAGAATGACTTGATGATAAATAACATATATGCAACAACAACCATGGCTATGTGGGACTTGCACATATTCTTGATATAGTCTTGAAAATCATCCTTCAAAGTCTGATTAAAAAATAATGTCCCATCCGGCCTGCAAAGGACACACTGTGTTTTGTTTTATCTGAGCAATATGCCATTTCTGGTTAATTTCTTAGCCTCTTCTAAAGAGTTCATGACACAAACTAATCTCTGTTCATATTTGCCCATATGACAGCAACCAAATGGCAAATCCAACACTGAAAGCTTTTATTGGACCGATGTAGAACTGCCCTGCCAAATCTTTCCTCCAACTACAACATGGTATGAGGCTATGATGGCAAAGCCAAATTTTGCAGTTAAGACACATGCACAAAAAAAAAACATGACCAGAAGTAGAAAGAAATAAGTTTTCAGAGTTAGTTTGCATTAATGAGACATAAGAATCTCAAGATTATTTAGATTCTCCAAGTTATTCCCCATTTATTAGATGGGATAATGTCCCATTTGCAAAGCTAATGCATATAATTTGAGAAACCTGAGCTATAGCTTTCATTTCACAGAAGTCAAGTATTTACATGTTGTTGCATCATTCAAGTTCATTAAGCCTATGAATTGTGGAAAAGATTATTAAAAAAACACAAATTACTGTAAATCCAATAATGCCTAGCTTCTTCAAAAATAATAATAAAGAAAAAAGGCAAAAAACTTTAGTGCACTAAGAACAACATTCAGCAACCAAATTCAGTATGAAGCTTGATACTGAAAAGGTGCTGAGGTTTTTTTCATTTTATGAAGAGGAAGAGCAGTTGCTCTGAACACACCATGTGATATTGACTCTGGAGCAGATGACCTCAGCATGATGAATCAGACTTCCCTGCCAACTGCAGCTTGCAGGAAAGCTGTGCTGAAACAAGAATAAATCATGAAGCATTATAAGTTGCAGGAAATATGTGTATATACGATAATTAAAAAGTCAAACTGATGCATATTAAAGATGCAGGAATAGATGCCCTGGACACCAAAAAATACCTGGAGAAGTTGCAATATGATGCAAAGCAAGATTTTTCACACTTTCTTCCATTCAAGTGGCCTTGCACCAAAGTAAGGAGTAGAAACTTTTGAACTTTTAGAATTTCCCAGCAAATTTTATCTTTAGTCTCCCAGCGATGATTGACAAGAAGTAGACTAATTAACACCAAGTCCTCATGACTATAGGCAAAGAAAGAGAAAATTATCTACCACTCTCAGATCACAGATACCTGTATCTAAAGAACTGTGCCAATCCATTTGACATCTTTCTGTATCTGGAAAATTGAGGCATACAAAGTATTAGTTCAAACTGTTCCAGATATTTAGAAGTCAGTTTAATTCTGCTATATTATGAAGCTTTTTAGTTTACTACAGTTCATACTACATTCATACATACACACTGCTTTACTGCAAATCATTATGTCCCACTTTGTACTCATCTGGCAAAACACTGAGGTGTAGCAGAATTAAACTATTTCAGGCACTGTATTTCCAACAGCTGTGAGCAGGCACCTAGGCAAACATCTAGATTAGCGTATTTAGCCTTAGGTCTTACAGTGTTTTAACAGTAACACCATACAACCACCCATCTTCTAAATGTCATCCATTTCACTGCTTTCTATGGAGGCTGACACCTGAGGGACGCATAAACTTCCAGTGACTTCCAAAGGAGTTCAGAAGTTTTAATTCTCTTGAAGGCAGGGGGGGAGAATTAAAAAAAAAAAAAAAACAAAGACGGAATCGCTATTGACATAGATTGCTTCAAGAAGAAAAGCTCTGCAGTTATGGTAGCTTCTGTGTAGCCTAGAAGTTGCAACCTCAGCTTGAAATTTCTGAGAGTTCTTACCCATGATTTTATTCTTGCATATATTTCTACTGAACCAAGAAAGAAGGCAGAAAGAAGATTCTACTATACTTCTGAATAAGGAAAACAAGACCTTAAGGAAATAGTGTATTCTTTTCTTCTTTATCTTCAAACAAACAAAAACACCAGCATAACTTTTGTGAAATTGGAAGCTGACAGTTAAGTGATCTATGAATGGATCCTTTCAGCCTCAATGGTCAGTCCACCTCAAAGAGCCATATTTATGTCTGGTATTAGTAAGCGCTTAATCTAGATGTAAATTAAAAAAAACAACAACTTTTCTTCCTCTTCATTTTTATAAGTTTCTTTTTTGTGACTGTTCCTTAGTTTGAGGGAAAAATTAAAGGAACAACCCTGAGTCTTAAAAAAGTATCTAAAACATGGGCTCAAAACCTAGTGAAAGCTCATCACAAATAAAACCTCAAGAACTGCCATCACTGTTGACATGCAAGAAGAAAAAGGAAGTCAGCAGAATGAACACTGGGTCAGAGCAACATAAAAGGCAAGAAACATTCTTCTACTCTTGTGAAGATCTATTATTTAAACAGATACAGCCTAATATACTACCTATCTCACACTAAATACACTCAGTCATTCTTTTCCAAATCATCTGTTGCATTGAAGTTGCAGTTATCCCCTAGTTTTCTTCCAACGCAGAGTAACAGTGTCACGTAGGGACTGTGACGTACAAGTGGAATTCTTTTTTATTTTGATAGCAAATTTTTCTTTGCTGCCATAATCAAAGAAGTAAAATTACACTGACTACACCAAGCTTCAGTTCATACTCTACAGCATAACTGAAATCTACTGCTGTTTAATCTCTTTCAAAGATACATATTTATTAGCTGCTAATACATCATATTCCCAGAATTTTATACTTGACCCATAGAGTACAACTTTAATCTTCAGCTAGGATGTAACAACTAACCACAATGAATAGATGCAATTATTTCAAAAATATGTTTAACAACTGCTTTCTGTAAAAGTTTTCAGCCAAACTTTAGTTATCCCTTATGGGGACAAAGGATTAGCACAGATCTGCTCTAAAATTTGGACCTTAGATATGATAGAAGTTTTGAGAACTTTATCAAACAATTCTACTTCTCCACTACCTCAGTGACACACTGAAAGCACAAGGAAGTGTCACAACATCACCTCTTTGGAGGTGTCAAATCCAACTGCACAGATTCAGAAGGAATTTCAACCATTATCAAAGCTACTAGTCTTCTACTGAATCCAGTCCAAACTACTGAAGCCCTATCAGTTGAAGTTTGAATGATTACCTGGATACTCATAACATCTTTTAGAAACACAATTTTAATATATCTATTCCCCACGTATTTGCTAGCTTTCTGGTTCAAAAACCAATTAGTTGTTCCTGTTGATGTTTTAACATTTCTACACCAATTTCTGATCCATAAAAGTCATTACTTATCCTTTTCTGTCTCTTAAATGGTCCTTCTTTTTAAAAAAAGGATAAGCTGCAACATGAGCTATCATGCAGCAGCTCTGCAGTACACATTTTCTTATCTTTGCAGTTATTAAAACCAAGCCAACCTAGCAAGTTAGTGTTTCTGAAGTGTCCTTATCTTTTGTGTTGGTTTCCTTTAGTCCCAAGTCCCCGAAGCCTCACATTTGGGGTAGCAGTCTTCCTCCTCCTAGTATTTCTCATTTGGTTTTGATCCTTTAAATTATTCTTGAAATTTTAAGTTTGCCTTCTAGTTTCTAAGAAAATATTTATCTTTCCTAGAAAGAAGAACAGATTTGCTGCTCAACTACAGCATTTTTTACTGGACCCTACCTCTTCCTAACAAGCCTACCGCTTTGTTAATGCAGCATGTTAACAACCACAGACAGGCTGAGCTTACTTGCTCTGTAAAATGAGACTCTTGCTTCCTAACTTTTGTCCTTCATTCCTTTCTAATTAGGAACTGTTCCTGCTCCTATAGAAAGAAATATTAAAACAGCCATTGGCTTTAGACAGTGTATCTATATCTATATATATATATCTATATCAAGCCAACAACAAGAAGTTAACACCACCAGAATGAAAGTTTGCCTGACAGTCTCAGACCCTTTGGTCTTCAAATTCTTTTGAAGAGCAACTGTAAAACATTGCCTCAGTTAGTCATATACCACATACTACCACTACCTACAGATAACATTCCTCTGATGCAAATAGACAACATTCTTCTAAGATTTAAAATATTTTTCAACATCTATGAAGAGCATAATCTGTTAAATGAATTGTCCCTACTGAATAACAAGAATTTCCCATTAGGATTTATAGAAGCATTGAACACTTACTACTTAAATTGCAGCAAAACAAACAGATTTGAGAGCTCACTTGTAAAACAAGATACCAAACTAGTAAAGAAGTATTCCATTGCTAATTAACCTCACATGTATCTTTACACCCTTCTCTACCCAATATTTTGTCACAGCTCTCGAGTTTCTCTATATAGTTTAAGCTCAAGTTAAACTACACTATCGGTTTGGCAACAGGACATAAAATGTCAATTAAACAATGAGCTGTGAAGCGACCGATTCCACACAGGCAACATATTTTACTGCTATGTCATCTGATCTCAGACTTTACAAAGGATCTATCTGGCCTCAGGGAATAGGGGAAGGCTTCAAGGTGAAGATTTTTCCAAACTGACTGGCAGCAAGATGTATTTCCACTCAAAAATGGGCTCTTTTTAAAACTGTGACACAGTTACTAAGTTCACTATACAGGCACTGTTTCAAGTATCCTCATAATGGATCTGCTTTTCATTCTTATGCCTACCTTAGCACAAGCAAGTCTTGTAAAAATTCTCACTTTACCTTTTTAAACTACCTTATTAAACAGTGAATTTGGGGAAAATCTCATGCTACTGCACGGAGCCACACAGTCCTATTTGTTATTGACTTAACTGAAAAAAGTGCTTTCAGTAAATAATCCTGGTAACATGTACTGTTTAGTTTTCATTTTACAGACTGAACACATAATCTAACCCCAAAAGCAAACTACATTTCTTACAATGTCCTTGCCAAACCAGCTGTGAGTACCTACCAGCTATCCTGGGCATGTGTAAACTGCAAGACTTGGGAGTATTTCTCAACTCCTGTGCTGAAACTTACCATCTAGCCACAGCCTGAAGAAAACTCAGGCATGTAGGCTAGAATGGGACCATAGTATGCTTCAGCCAGGTCCCTGACTTAGGCAGCATGGGGATGAGGACCTCAAGATTAATTACAAACTGTAGCTATTCTACATAATAGGGTAGACATTGCACTTTAAACTTTCTACCATAAATGAATCCTCTTATATCTTCTATCAAAACAAAGAAACTCAGAAATTGGACCATAAATTAAAAATCACCAGTTTTCCACAAAGCTGAAATTACAAGCCTGTCGCTCCCAGCAGAAAGCTCAGTAAGTAAACCTAGCATGCTTTCCAGTTGGTTTTATCCTATTATTTGAAGCACTAACATTCACATACAGAGATTTTTTGCATTGCACGTACGTGTAACTAGGAGAAAGGAGTGATTTTCTAAAACACTTTATCAAGTTCACATAGTAAGCCACCCTCAGTTAAAACGAATGCAAGAATGGAGGAATAAGGGCAACCCACATGTTAATTTATCATTGCGTTTACTCTCCTAAGGTGCTTTAAACTAATCAATCAAACCTAAGTCACAATGAAATACCAACACATTTCATTCCCTAAATACAAACAGGCTGTTCAAGAGGAAATTTCAGTGCATAGGTTTGAAAGGAAAAATTAAACTGCACATCCCTCCTACATCTTTTCCAAAAGAGGTGGGATTTAGATGCTCCTGAACAACGAATGGTATGAGCACTAACTAGGACTTAAATGCCACTTCAGGTTGATGCCTCTTTGCTGGGCTGGCTGCAAACTGGCCAGAAAAGGCACACACCCACCTGGAGCTGTAAACAAGCATGGCAAGACCAGTCCTCCTCCTCACCCAGGGTCCATAGCCTAATTCCCAAGAAAAAAAGCCTTAAAACTCCCTTAACCCCAGTATTGAGAAGTCACTGCTTTGCACCAGACACACCAGGCCGTGACTTGCCCACGTAGCAAGGTGGCACGGCCCCCGGGAAGAGGGCCTAGAGACGCGGGCGGCAGGGCGCCGGCGGCAGGCTGCGGGGCGCCGGCGCAGCCCCAGCTCTCCAGCGAGCACAGCATCGCTGACCGCCGGGCTGCTCCCACGCCAGTTGCGGCGGTGGCACCGTTTCTGAGGAGCCTCGGGAACAAGACGCTAAAACAAACGGGTCTGTAATAAAACCCCCTACAACTGAACCCCTTGTTAGCTCGCCCTGAGTCCCGCCACCCTTGGGGACCATCAGGATAGCGAGCAGCCCCGCACACGCCTACCTGCCGCCGCCCGCCCCACTTCTGGAGGGTTCCGCCGGGCACGCGCAGGGCCCGCCGCCGCCCGCCCCGCTTCTGGAGGGGTCCGCCGGGCACGCGCAGGGCCCGCCGCCGCCCGCCCCGCTTCTGGAGGG
>NW_020450999.1:0-52598 GCF_003343035.1 Apteryx rowi | reverse complement strand
CATATAAGGAGACTGTGAGGGGGGGTTGTGCGCGCCGTTGGTGGAGCAGGAGACTCCCCCTGGCCGCCCAGCGCTGTTTTGCTTACTTGTGACTTGCTCAATTATTTTATTAAATTGGAATTTATGCAACCCGGCCCGAGTGGTTGTCAATTTGTCACGTTTACCTATAACAATTTGGAAGCAGAAGGGCACACGGACGTGTGCTCTCTAAGGTGGTTTTCCGGTCGTCATAAAATCTGCACGTACAACATTTCTGTGCCGCCGCGGTGCGACGCGCTCGTACCAACCGTGTCCCTCAGCGCTCGTTAAGCAGGATGGCTCCCCGGCAGCATTCCCTTCCCAGGGCTGCACCTCTGTCTACTGCACACAGTGCAAGAAAATCACCAGAACAAGCTACCATATTACTGTAAACAATTTCTGTCCTGTGCTCTCACTTACTACCTGGCACACGATGTGAATTGATCCCATTATATAAGAACTCTGCCTGATCCTAAAGTTTCATCCTGGCCCTCATTAATTCCTTAAGCTTTCATTTCACGAAATCAATGTCCTCAAAAAACAAAACACAGCAGCCCAAAACCTTTCCTGATGAAAAAGGGGAAAGCATTTTGGCAACAGTCCTATTTGCAGAAACTTTTGAATATATCTGTTTGTGTTTCATTAAAGAAAAGTATTTCCAAACCTTTAAAATCTTTCAGAAATGGACTTCTCCACCCAAATTGAGCACACAGGTCTTCATGCCATGCTCACAGGCATATGCAAGGAGCCCAGAAGAGTATGGCTTGCAGCAAAGGCCCTGTGGCCCCCTGCTGCAGATGACCCCCCACACACTCTGCCAAATTAACCTCCCTTTACCTCAGTGCTGGTCAAGGCTGACACAATCCTCAAAAACATGAGGGAGGGGCCTACATGCATCTGCGCACATATATCCTCTACAGAACTAAAAACTTCAACTCATCTCCAACAAAAACCGTCTCCCTCCCTCTGCTAAGGCCTCCCTCTTCTCTTCAGATCTTCTGTCTTTCCTCTACAAAAGGCCTGAAAGAAATTCCTCTCCCTGAAGTGAACAGCACCATACAGCCAGCATGTGCAGCCAGTGCTTTTGGACTTCATGCCAACTATTCTCTTCCTTCAGCTTCCTCTTCCCATGCCTTCTGCCCTGGTCGCAAATTTCTAGCCCAAGGGAATGCTCAGTAATTGGCAGCAGAGAGGAAAACAGACATGGTGGATAAGCAGGGAGAGCCGCTCAACAATGAGCCTGAAGAGGTAAGGAGGAGACAGCTGAATAAGCAGTGTGCCCCTGCACAGAATTTCAATCTAATGATATTCTTCAGAAAAAAATGTTAGAAGAAAGAGCATGCCAACTGTAATACCTTTGCTAAATAATGTATTCACCTGTTCAAAGGGAAATTAAAAATAGCCACAGAACAAAAAAAAAAACAGGAATGCAAATCAAATCAAAATGCAATCGATCGGTAAATTAATAGAGAAAATCTATCATTGTACACAACTGCCCACTGAATGCCCTTGTGAAATGTAGATAATAAGTTCCTCATTTCTTGCTCTGTTTCAGCTCCTTAGATTGCAAGCTGTTTGCAAAATATACTGTGTCTTATCGCGTGGACAGTAAATCTACCACCATAGACAACAGAGAAATTTCACATTCCACATGCTGTAAGGTAAGGACTAGAATGTACAAATTCACATGGATGATTCCTCAATCCAAATCTTAATTTAATATGCAATTATGACTCCATACTGTTATCTGTGTGGCAGTACTAGTTCTCCACAGAACATCACAGGATGCTTTTACCATTTGTCAGTTTTTGTCATTTTGCCTAAATGTCTAAATATAGGTAGTAACAAGCTCTGTAATTTGAGCAAGATGCCTTGAGGGTGCCCATAGAGAAGTGGTATGCACACTCTTGGCAGGCAAATGTCACGTTCACACTACTACTGCATTACAGTATTAAGCAAATTTAAATTAGGCTTCATTCTGTGTGCACACTGCCTTGTAAAGCCAACCTCAGTGTTTCTCCATAAATGTCTCCAGAACACACACACATTGACAATGTGTCAGAATTGATTGTTCTAGGGATAAATTGTCTCCACACAGCCCTGTTATTTTCAGGGCATAGTTTGCCATGGGCTATAATTCAGTACTTACTCATGATAAAGTTATGAATCTGCTTTATGGAAAGCTTAATGTGGCAGAGCAGACACTGGCAAAGCTGTTTATAAGATTTGCTCATATCTGTCTACATAATGTCTCTTTTAGTTAAAGTGAGTGGGATCTCAGCAATATACTTGCAGGTCAGGCTTCAGACTGAGTGACGCTCCTGGTTATCCCATGGCAGTCTGCAAGGTAGAGAAGGAAGAAGTCTGGCAAGTCCTGGGCTCCTGTATCCACTACACTTGTCAGTAAACCTAGAGTAAGTCTACAAGCTGACGTTGTTCAAATAAAGCAAATGGTCTCCCATTCAGGAGATGTAGTTTTATTTGCACCATATTCAGTAAGGCAGAACTTAAGTTTTGTGAAACCAAAGTTTCTGTTTAAAGGCATATGCTTTTATTTTCACATAGGAAGTGCTTCAAGGCACATGTGTACTTAGAGAAAAATAAGAACAGGTCCAAAATCTACTAGCAGATGTCTAGTCTTTTTACACACTGTAATAGCTCATGCCTAGGAACAAGACTTACAAGTCTTAAACAGTGCTCTGCCTGTAAGCTGACGGCTACACTGCAAATATAGATATCTAACTAACAATATGCAAACATTCTCCAAGAAATAACTACATGTAACTACATTTGTTTTTCCCAACAGAAGGACTACTATGGTGTGATCTGTCTTTATTTGAGCCTCTTTTGATACTTCATCCTTAACAGGCCTAAAGAAAATTCCATTCGGTTTGGGAAGATCTTCTGACAATAACTAGAGAGAGTTGCATTTATTTTTGACTTTGTCTCTTTTAGTTTTGTTAGCGTTCTATAAGCTTCTATTACTCTCACGCTAATTTTTTTTCAATTATCATTTTCTAGTCTTCATTTCAGTGATGGAGGAACATTTCCATTTTTTTTTACTTCCAATTTCCTTTGCTCATATATTTAAAATGCTTATTACTTCATCTTGCTTCAAGAACTTCATATATATTTAAATATCTGTACAACGGTTCAGATATTAAGTCAAAAATATATTCAAGCTTTGTTAGAAATTGCAAATATATTTTAGCAAATATCAAACCAGAAGGGAAGATACAGTTCAAACAAACTCATCTTTATCTGAATATATCAGGACACAGTTTGTTCTCCTCCCAGATCCAGTAAGCTCTATGTTAAATAGTAATGAGAAACTTTGAAACTTCCATAATAAAGAGGACATCATCCTTAGTAAAAATAACCTGTGTACAGCTGAACTATATGAAGAATTTTATTGGGAGCAATGACACAAGGAAGAACCTCTTCTCTCCTCCATTGAAGCATGGAGAGCTCATTCAGTTTTTGCAGCCTGAGCCACGGTTTTTTGCACCTTTGCAACTTTTGAAACCTTTGCAGCTGCTTCATGACCCCTATACACAGGCACACATGGGCTGAGGAGTTTAGATCCTGTGATTGCCTCTTTAAGCCAACCAAAACCCCTGTGAAATGTAGCCAAGCAAGCGCAGGAACAAGGAGTCCCAGCACAGGGTCCTCGCAAGGTGTTCTGCAGCTCCGGGGCTGCTGAGCTGAGGCTGCTTTCTATTGAGAATTTACAACTATGTCAGATACTGGGCTGGGCACAGGATTGGGCTGCTGTGTTCATGACTAAAACAAGTGCTGAAAACGGGCCATACTATAACTCACTAAATCTAACAGGAATCTGTCCATTAACTTCAGTTGAGTTGAACTGGAACCCAAATGACCTATATTGAAGACTATGGGATCAATTAGTTTTGTTTATTTAACAAGGTCAATTTTATCCTTAGAGCATATTCTGCTTGCTACTTGAATACAGGACCTTTAAAAGGTCTTTTACTTTAGTAGTTAGACAAAAATTCAAATTTCTTTCATAAGTAAATCACCAACACCCAGAAAAGGAAGTTTTATTTACAATTTAATTTAAAGTAGATAATGTTATTTAACAGTTCCTAAAAGACTCACTACAAAGATCTACATTATGGAAATACACCTTTCTTTAAGAAATAAGATGTACCTCAGATATTTTGAGTAACAGTAAATCTCACTTCTAAATATACTGTACTTGCCCAAGCTTTCTGGTTCATAAATGTTCAATATTATGCATACAATCTTTATTTCAACTCTCCTTTGCAACAGAATTCCAGAAGCCTAAATAATTAAAGGAACACAAATACCTTGCTACCTTTTCCATGGATCTCCTTGCATTTGTATACATTTTTGTATACATCCTTTCCTTGGATTACCTTATGTTTAAATGAGCAGATGCAAGCAACCAATTTCTCTGGGAACTGAAAAGGAGAGAAAAACCCTTCTGCTGAGTAGATTCGGTAAAGATTTTTATTCAATGAACAGAAACATCTCTGAAAGGTTCTGATCTTCCATAATCCTGTCATTTTTAGTGTATATGGGGTACTATGAAAGAGAATAAGCAACATGCAAACGTTATCATTTGTTCAAATTTTCCTCTGTAAAAGTGGAGGAATTTAGGTATTTGGAAAGTTCTGATGTTTGATAAAAGTGGCCAGTAAAGTGGCCAGAATAACCTGACATGTCTTGCATCTTGAATTACTTCTAAAAGAGGAAGAAATCAAAAAAACTGCCTTAGCAACCTTCAAAGGTTTTGTTTCTTTTTTCACAGTTCGGAGAAATAGTCATACATCATACAGTGATGCATTCTGCACAGTAGCAGTAGCATAACTGCTTTATGAAATAAACACCAGATCTGTGCACTGTGAATGCCAAAGACAACAATTACAGGAATATATACTCTTCTGCTCTGGTCATACTTTTTACAGACATAGGGAGAAAACCTAAAAATATCATTACTGAGCCATAATGAAATCAAACATCTATAAACAATTGTGCCTGCTTCAAATCATTTCATATTGTAAGGTTATGAACAGACTTCCAAGGAAGTCTGACCAGTCACTCCCAGCTTTCTGTTGCTGTATATTTCTGTATCACCAGATCACTGTGGAATTCTAGTTAAAGGCTTTGGGAAATCACAACACAACTCTCAATTCCTTGTCTTTGTTGTTTCTTGGTTAACAGTAATTTTCTTCTATTAATGCTCAAAACAGAGTTCTTCATTCAGAGTTCTTCACCTTAAGATTTTTGTGTGCTCGTAGCAATTTAAACCTAAAATGTAGACTTCAGTGTGCTACTGGCCTGAGTTCAGCAAAGCACTTTATCAGGTGGTTTACCATGAGTACCTGAATAGTAAGTAGTGTCGTCTTCTGTAGAACTGCCACAAGTTACATGTTCAGCAGTGGCACAGGGCCAGTAGCCCTTTATATGACATGAACAGGCCCTGTAGCTACTTCTACAGACCTCAGTTTTTACTGTGTAGCATTTGGAACTCTTTTCTGAATTAAAAAAAAAAACAAAAACACAACCAACAAGGACTGTCTGTTCTCACATAAGCCTCTAGTATGTTAGGCAATCAGAATTCAGAGAATACAATTTGTCAGTCGTTGAGGACACTGGCCACTGGATGTCTCCACCACTCCATGCAAACACAGATTAAAGTACTCTTCTGGCACTGAAAAAGAGACTTTCGAAAAGGCATTTGTTTATGTTAGAAACCACCACTTACCCTTTGCATACAATGCACAGAAGCTTCACAAAGTTGTACTCTGTGGCTTTCAGAGTACCCCGGGAGAGCACCCCAGGAGATGAGCGTTTCATGTGAAATTTAATTCTAATAGAGCTTTGAATAACAGCTTGCAGCATATAAAATCAAAATTATTAAAACGTTGCTAGATAAGTAGGAGAAATACATGCAGCAGTTGCTTTAACTCAGAACTTTTTTGCTTCTCTTTATCTCCAGTAATAGCTAAATTGTATCAATAAAAACCTCATGACAGATGAGGAACTGTCCAAATAGTCAAGGCAGGTTCTTCTAACAGGTGGAGAAATTTTCCCCTCAAGATTTTACTCATTTGCTGGAATAACTGGCTAACTCATGTAAATCTGATGAAACCTACCATTTGGTCACTGTATGGTTTGAAAACCCCTGAAAACTCTTCATTGAAGATGGAATATTAGGACTTCATGGCAGATACCTCCTCTCACAGAGATACAATACAGAATTCATTAAATGTTTGGAATACAATATTTAAAGAATATATTATAAAAGCCGAAACTAAGGTCAGAGACACAAAAAATGACATTAATCCAAAAAATCAACATCTCTCTTTTCCACCCCAAGATGGGGGTTCGGTTTTTGCTTTTTTTAATTCTGGCACTAATTGGAGAAGAAAACCTGCTACACGCAGTGCAATTTCTCATCTGGGAAATACCATAAAATGCTCGGTCCAATGAAGCTCTGACCCGTTCCTGAGGGAGGCTGAGAGGTGTCAGTTACAGTTGCCATTACTGTGAGTTAAGGGATTCAGCTGGGATGGCTCTAAAAGAACTTTGATACTGCTTTCTGTTAGTCTTCAAAATATAGAGGAATTGAGTATTTCTATTTTACTCTGTTAGCTGAAATCTCAGCTTGTATCCAGATCTGTACTTTGAAATATGATTCCATCTCTGTCAGCATGTAAGTAGCCCAAAAAAATTTGCAAAGTAGAATCATGTAAAATTAGTGTATAAAAGTAATACCTTGGCAACATTAGTAAATATAACTCCAAATGCTGCATTCAGACTTTCCATAGAGTCCTTGGCTGTTTTTATTAAAAAAAATTCTACTGACTAAGGACTTCATGTTACACCTCAGAATTATAAATGTAAAAGGTAGAGAGGTAGAAAGGAGATTCAAGTTTGGGCTTGTGAAGCCCCCAGCAACATTCCAGACAAAAGCTTTCAGTCATCTCTCAAGGGAATATATTTATGCTCACAAAGTCAAATGTCTTAGAAGTCTCTCTCCCATTAAAACAGGAACTCTAAATTTGAACAATAACAATGCATAAAGTCATGCTTCTCATTAAAGTGAAAAGGTAATGAGCATAATATCCAGATCTTTATTATTTCATAACACTCTTAACAAGGATACACAGAAAATCATAACTAATATTTGTGTATCTGTGCGCTTCCATGTAAATTAATAGCACACTTTTACATATTCAAGAAGTCACTCCTCATTGAAAAGTGTATCCTAACCTTCCTTTAATATGAAGAAAAAGATTTACCTGTTACCTGTTACCCAAATCTAACAGCAGTAAAAGAAGAAAACATTGAGTGTTGTTGTTTCTTGCTATCAAACTCCTGCACAATATAATTCAGGTCTTATTGACTAATTTCGTTGCATGACTAGGCAATAAATCTCTCTTTTTTTCTTAAACAGAATTTTTTCTTTGAAAATTGCAGATTACGTTACAGTCAAACTGCTTTATGAAATTGTGCTTGAGTTATTTAGCATGAAAAAAATGAAGAAACCTAACATTTTATTTTTAAAAATCAAAATTGTTACATCATTACTTACAAGAAATGATCACACTATATTTTTTTATGTGAAAATCAACTTTAATTTTTCTTTAATTGCACAACTCAGACAGAAAAATAATTTTTCAGTCATCTCAATCCACAATGTTTTTAGCGTCCTTAAACAAACTTTGAATTTGCCAACATTTCCCAAACAAATCATTTAGATCAACCCATAAAATTGTTTGTTGTTCCCAACCTCTTTTCCCTTGCACTCTCCAGAACCAGCAGTGAATTGGAAACACAACTTTTTTGGAAACACAACTTTTTATCCACAAATCCAATTTTTTGACAGATTAACATACTGTGAATCATTTCAGAGCTCTCTGATTGATAGTATCCCCATTTAGAGTTTTAGAGACTGACAGAAACATGGCAGCATTGATGAATACAGACTCAAGATCTGTTATCCTTGGTTGTATAAATTAATGAAGTTACATTTGATTTATACCACCTGAGAACAACCCACAATTTTTTGTGTCGTAATTACTACAAATATGCTTTATTAAGTAGAGGCACACTGTTGATAAAGTAAACTTTTGTGAAAAACTTTGGCATCTGGACAAGATGAGACAGTCATTACTGAAAAAGGGTGACATATGGACATTTTAATGGTATGCACATCCATGTGTGTTGAGGAAATCAAAGAATAAGTAAAGGGAAAATCACAGAAAGAGGTTTAAAGTTAAAAAAAAAAATCCAGTAAATTGACTTGATAGTCTAGGCTTATGAGGCTATAAAACAGCACTGTAGTTATTTTGCTTCTCTGTGATGCCCAGTTACACTGCTGAAGAGCCACAGATGTTCCTGTGACTAAATTTATTGTCTAAATTATACCAATCACCTGTCTGTAAATTAATGCATATATAAATATGTATAATGAACTAATTTTTACTTATATACAGCTAAGCTATTTTCCTGTTCCTATGTTCAGTAGAATAAACAGGTTCATAAAATGATTAAACATATTGCAACACAAACTGCCTGTGTAGCCCTCACACCTGACACATCACATCAAAAACTCTTGTTATGGAAAGGTCCAAGATTCCCATCTTCATAGCTAAGGAGAAAAGCTGTATCTTGTGCTAAATACAAAGGTTCTGTAACTGAAACAAAGCAACCACTTGTATCCTTTATACACAGGATCCTGTAACACGTACACCTATCACAGGCTAAATGAGAGGAGACTAAATCTCTTTTTTAAAGGCTTGTAGCTGAGAACTTTCTGGTCTGGAAGAACACCAAGAAATTACCACTTTAGGATCCGCTGAAGGAAGAGCACATAATTGGAAATGAGCAGCAGTTAAAAGTCAGCCCCGCATTGAATGACACTGTCCCTTAGCAAATACATGTAAATATGCTCTGACTGAACATTTATACACTTGAGGTTTGACTTAAGTAAAAAAACTATTATGGGGTGCTGAGTTTTTCTGGAATACTAGAAGACACTTTTTCTTATTTAAATATTAAAATAACTATTATTGGGTCTAACATATTTTAAGTGTATTTCTATGGCCTCCCGCCACAGCCCTTAATAGTCAAATACATTTTTAAGGATTAGTTAAAACATTTTGTGCTTTTATTTACATACTCAAAGATACTTATTTCCTACATTCTCATAAACATTAGTTAAAAAAAAAAGAATGTTCATTATAACATGGTTTTCAACAGGATGCCAATGACCTGGAGCTCAATGGGTTAACCTTAAAGCTGCTCTCCCTTTGGTAACAGATAAAATCCTAAACATTCAAAGGTCAGAGATTTGGTTTCATATTACATGTATTTTAAATACTGTTCTTAATTAAAGGGCTGTAATGGTCATTGCTCAGCTCAAGATTTCCTAATAACTTTGCTTCTAACTTCTCTATATTTTTATTTTAAAATTTCAAAGTTTTCATGTTTTGATTTCTAGATATTAATATCCCTGCAGAAAACTGGAAGGTAACAACTGAGTGAGTCTGAATCTGGGGAAATCTAAGTGAAAGGCACTGGGGCACCAATTACTGCCCCGTGGTCCTGGGAGCTGGTCTCCACTAGCTCAGACCTTAGCACTACTAGCCTCTGTTCTCTTAGGGATTGGACTTCAAGATAACAAACTTTAAGCTCTCTCCTCCCCTCTCATATATCTCTCAATTTAGGGGAAAAGTAGGGTGTCTGATAAAAGAGCATTATCATTTTGGAGAGTTCTGTCCCATGAAAAACTTTCTGATAACAACTTAATCAGAGCATGGGACTTCCATTGTTGGCCAAACACAGAGGAACCGAATGCCGTTGTCCCCTTCAAAGGGTAGAAACAAACGACAACCAATGCAGAGCAGACTACAGAAGAGGAGATCAGAGCATGCCTCTGCCACATACAGCCTGTCAGGTTGTTTATCTAGCTCACTCTCTCCTGCTCTCTTATCCAGGAAACCCTGAACGCTGCAAAGAAACTGACTGCAAGTTAGATGTTCAGCACACAAGAGCACACCCCAACCCTCCATTAGTCTCCAGCAGCCACCCTCCTCTGGCAGCCCCTCCATGACACAGGACAAAAGTGCAGGCATGTCCAGAACGTACAACAGATCCATGCACATCCCATTATGTGATGAGAAAGATGTACTCTTCTGCCTAAAAAAAAAGAAACTGTAGTGAAGTGAGCTGCACACAAGACTTCCCTTCCTAACATCACTTTCCTTTTCTTGACAGCCATGGTAGCATGTCATACCCTGCCCTTGGCTTGCCAGTTCTATGCCCACAGAGCCCAGGGAAGTGCACAGGGACAAATGCTGAAGGTAATCACAACAAGCAATCCCCTTCCGCTAAGTGCAAGATTCCCTTTAGGATCTCTTACAATCATCTGTGGCATTACCCTAAATTACTTTGCCTCCAGCGTATTGCACAGCATACTGAGGTGCTCAGTGAAGGCTGTAACTGGGCTGTAAAGCTTCTTGCTGAAGAGGGCTGCAGTAAACACTGTAGGAAATTTTCATGCCACAGTGCTTTCCAGTTAGCTGCTCCCTTCTGCCTGCAAATTATATACAATAAAGAGCACTAGAAATTCTAAACAAACTATGTAGCAACTTCTTCCCCTCATCCCCCGTGTCATCCCTGAGAGCGTGCTTTCTTTGAGGCAGATGGAAAGAGCTGACAATGTAGGTTTTGTCATCAGGCCTTTGAGTAGTTACGCCATGGGCCATGTGGCCTGCAGAAGTCAAGGGGCTTGGAGAATACTGGGATATACCTGAGGTGCTCACAACAATTGGGCTTGAGAGAATCTCTCTAGGATACTTAAAGAAATTACTGAAGCAATCTCCAATCTGTCATTTTCTTTGAGAATTACGGAGGGTGGGTGAGATGACAGAAACTCAGTGTTTGAGCTGAGAAGTACAGAATAAAGGGGAGCTGATAAATTATAAACAAGTCAACTCAATTTAATTCCCTGGAAAAAATCTGTGAGAAATAAAACCCGCTAACTGTAAGCGCCCATAAAATAATCAGGGCAACAGTAGCAGACAATACAGATCTGTCAAGACAAAAATCTTGTCAAAGCCCTCTAATTTTCTTCTACAAACAGGCTTTGAGAATGGGAGAAGTGGTAACTGTGATTTAACTTAGCTTTACTAAGGTTTTTGACACTGACCCCTTTGACATACCAATAATAAGCTAGGAAAATCCCATCTAGAAGAAACTGTTATAAGGCATGTACAAAATTGTTTGGAAAACTGTACTCAGTAGTTCTCACTGGCCAGGTTATGGGATTTATTGACTGGGAATCTGCAAAAATCTTTCCCAAGGCTGGTTTCAATCTGTATTTTCACGAACAAAGTGGATGATGAGATTGAGACATTATATTCAGAGATAACAACAAGCTGGGAAATGTTGGGAAAGGATTACAGTTCAGAAAAGATGTTGACACCCTGGAAAAGGGTTTGAAAAGGTAGGATGAAGTATAACGGGGGTTGCTGCAATGTCCTTCATTTATGACAGAATAAACACCTGCACAAACATAGGATGAGTTGCTAATGGGGTGGCAGTAATTATACAAGGAACCTGGAGTGGTGACAGTGGATCTCATATTTAACATAAGATGATGAAGTTATAATGCCGCATATTACAATAAACCAATGAAGTTATAAAAAGAGCAAGTATTGTACTTGTTGGCATAAACGTGAAGGAAGTTTGCAAATCACATCAATAATTCTAAAGTTTTGCTGGAGCACTACATCCACTTTTGGACATAGGTACATGTGAAGAGATTCCAGAGAAGACCATGAATGTGATCAGAGATCTAGAAAACACACGCAAAGAGAAAAGATTAAAGTCATGGTGCTGTTTCAAGAAAACAGAGGGAATGACAGTCTCTAATACATAAAGACAAGTACAAAAGGGAATAAAACATTCCTATGTGCACTGTGAACTGGACAGGAAGTAGTGGGCTAAAGTTGCAGCAAGGAAGATTTATATAATACTTCACAGAAATTTTCCACTGGTAGGGAAAATTAAGCATTCCATTTGCATATGGAGGCTGCAGGATCTCCGCCATGGGAGACTGGCACTGGGATGCAGTGGATGAAGCCCCTGTGCTCTTTTTGAGCGTTCCATTACTTCGCCTAAGCGCAGAGTGCGCAAGCATTCCTTGCTCATTCACTGACCTCTTCCTTCTTCCACAGTGACTATCCATAATAGATGTAGCAGCAGCTTTCATTCAAAATATTTGTTGTCATACAGTAAACTTCCAGATGCTGTTGTTTACCATTAAGGAAAATGGTTACCGTTAATACAAACAGTTCACAACAGTCCCTTCATGAATAAACTTCACCACACTTTCTCCCCAAAGAAATATAAATATTCAAGCGCAGCCATAGAAACACATATGTTCAGAGTTCAAAATGAAAAAGGAAGATTTCCTTTCCTTGACTCTGTCAAGGAGAATTGCACCAGACTATTAGCCCTTAATTGCAAAAATATTTCTGACAAGTCACTTTTTGCCTCTGGAAGGCAGTAAATTCTGAAATTTCACAATCTTGCAAATCCTCTCTCTAGCTTTTAGCTGCAGAAAGCATAATTAAAATACGCAGATTTCCTTCACCAAAATTGTTTATTGAAAGCATCTTCAGATTTATTTCTAAACATGAACAGTGTACAGCTATGAGTCTAACAGAGCAGGAATAATGTAAGTACTAACACTTAAAAATCTTTCCGGAAATATTATCACCAGCATGCTTAAAACAACCCCTATAGTAACTGCTGCACCAAATACTTAGGTAACAGCCAACACAGGTAACACTGCCTATTATATATTTGGTTTTTTGGCTGTTGATTTAAACATTGCTGTTCAGAATTTTTTTAATTTATAAGCAAATTATTCTTAAATAACAAATATGTTAAAACTATTTTAGAGCTTCTTACATACTCCAAAACATCTTAATCTCTATCAGCCTTACATTCACTCCTCGAGCTTGAGCAGTCTGCATTCAGTATAAATGTCTTAATACGATGCTGGGCATCAAACCATGAATCTCTAACAATGAAAATATCAGGATTATCACCTGGTAATTACATACATCCTTCAAAACTGGAAAATGCTTCTTTTGAATGATGACATAATCATTAACGTCATCATAAGGGAGCATTACAGACCACTTTTGTTTAAAGCTTCCCTTTTAATTTCCATACCACAGTTGCCAATAGTTACCTATGTGTGAAAGTATCAGAACCATTTCAAAGCCCTGAAATGACAAAGTTTCTCACTTTTGTGAAATGTAATTTTAAGGTGTTACAGATAAAACAATATATAAATACTCTAAAACTTAAAACCACCATGCACTGAATGCGCAAGGCAGATTAGATTATTGCTTTGTGCCCCTACAGCCAGACTACTAAACACAAAACAGTAAAGAATTTTAGTAGAGATGTGGGACATTTCAAAAATGTTCCCAAACCCTCAAGAAACCTAAGTTAATAAACTGTGCCTAGCCTAATTACATTCATTCTTCCCAAAGCAATTTGGGGGATGGGGAGAAGGTGGAGTGTGAATGTTTAAATGTGCAAGTCACTTTTATACACTGTATCAATTAATGGTTGCAAACATAGCATAGAACCACCACCACATATCGTCACAACTCTGCTAAAATTTCCTAAAACTGCTCTCGCCGCTCCAACCTCAAGTTGGAGTCAATGCAGTATAGTAATACAGCAATCCTTTCAAGTTTGGCATAAGGTTGCAGTGAAATATGTAAGCTATTCACAAATACTGTCCAAAAACAGACAGCAAGCACAGTTTGTGAGCTAGAAGAAGATTTAGGGTTCACCTGGTACAGACCTAATGGAAGAAGAAATTGTTTGTGTTGAAATAGCAGAGGTAGCTTTACTAACTGTAAAGAATCCAAGGGGGAAAGAAGGGGAAGCTTCAGCAAAATACTATTGTGAAAAATAATGAATCACACTCACAGGCTTTAAATATAAATTACCTCTCTTTTAGCCAAAAAGCAGCTGTACAAAAGCTGATGTTAACCATTATCCATTTTCCACTGAAACCATTCTGTACTGGCTCAAATACTTTAAAACTATATATACATACAAGCTTTCAGCAGCTCACCATCCCCCTTTCTGAATTACTGCCTGCTCTTCTGGTGAAAATGAGCTAGCCTAAGTCATTTAAGCAGCCTTCTCAGTGTACTGCCCAATCCACACTGAATAATTAAGGATTTGAAAAAAAAAAATCCACTGCCTTACTGTTCTTAAAGAGAAACACAAGAGGGCTTTAGACTGTTATTCAATACCCAGATTAATAAAAACAACTAAATATCCCTCCACACTCAATATTCTATTATTTGGCATTCTCCTAAATTCTGAAATACTCTGCAGTGAAATAGGAGTATAGACATGAACTGGCACCCTATTATCACAAGGGAACAACATAAACTGTAGTACAATGATTGTGTCTTTAAAGGAAAACAGAGAAAAGTCCAAAGAAAAACACAGCAGTTCTGAAGTTGCATTAGCTCCCATTCTTCTGGAATTAATAATTACTGGACAAAAGAAGATACCAAGCAAATGAACTATTCAGATAGATTCTGGGAGGAAGGAGATTACTGATGAAATAAATATTTTAAATTTTGTGGCTTTCCAAAAGACCAGTGAGCCTCAGTTGCAATGTGCCAGAGAACACTGACCCTACAAGCATCCACACTAGATAAACCCTACATATGCTAGCACTTCAGATGTTCCAAAGCTTACTGCCTGTGTATTGACCGGCTTACACACAGCACAAATGCAGAGCAAAATCATATACTAAAATAATAGCATATTCTGTGAACTCCATGAAAGAATGCAAGAGAATTCAAAACATATGGAGGTATTTTCCTTGACTACGGACAGTACTGAAAAGGAAGACAGACAACTGAAGACATTACAACTGAAGACATTACAACTGAAAATTGCTGCATACTCCTATCTGCCACAAACATACTCCATGATACTTAGCAAGTTAGAACATTTACAGTGCATATTATGACCTGATCCAGAATTTTGCATTTCCTTGGGTTACATAGATGCATCAGCAGAACTGTTTCAGTTCTTCCATTATGAAAGACAGTCCTGATCCTGATGAGAACTACATCCACACTTTAAGTTATGCCACTAAGTAAATAGAGTAGATAGCAAAGCTTGTTATTAGAGGTAGAAGAACAGTAATACACCACCCTGGTGGTTTAGCAGGTATTTCCTTAGACCAAACTAGATTTCTAACAGTGAGCTTTAGCTACAGATTTCAGTCCCTATATGCTACTTGTACAGCACAGAAGAGTCATACCTGGGCCATCTCTCCATTTCAAAATAAAAATAGCTAGCAAGCTAATTCATAGTACTGAAACCAATTATTTTGGTTTTCAAAGAAAAGATGAGAACACAGATGGAAGGACCTGTAGACGGACCTACCTGTATATACTCCAGAAACAAATACAACTGGTAGATAATCAGATGCACAGGTATAGATACTTAACTGTATTTTACAATACATATAGGTACCTAAACTACTTTATCTTCTAAATATTTTCCATCTCCCTTAAATCTACAGTCTGTATGTGTTTAAACTGGATTGTTTTACTGATGCTTCAAGTCCATTTTCGTTTGCAGACATCTCTAAGTATGAGGACATGATCCCATTCTGCAATGAGCAGTAAATTTAGAGTCACAGAAAGTTCCCACAGAATCTATTTAGCCTTGGCTGGAAGTCCTTCAGAAGACAATAAGGATGGCTCATGGGAATGAAATGTGAATGAAACATGTATTTCAACTGGGCTAACCATGTTAGAAGATAATTGGAGTCAAAAAATAATTCTTGATCTAATATTTCATTTCCACTGAAAGACAATCACTTCCATTTTGATGGTGATTGTGGACAGAAGAGTGATGGCACTGGTATGTGTGGTTTGGCACAACATACCAGTACTAGAAATAGGAAGAAGAATGCATGCTGGTTTTATATGTGATTCACTGTGCTCAGTTTAGAATTGATTAGCTAACAAAAAAGATGAGCAATTATCAATATTTTTCTTTTGTATTTACACTGAAAGCATTTGAGATGGGTTCAGAATCATTTTCAAAAGGCTTACATCACTAGTAAGATAGAATGCCTTCACACCAGAGTTTTCACCAAAAACTCATACATAGCTATGAGTTAAATTAATCATGACATTTAATGTCTCCTTTAATAGCATCAAGAATGATGATTAGAACAGAATAAGCAGAGTCCTGATTTTTATGCAATCAAATGTTCATTCAGTTTCTCCATTTTAAGCACTGGACTACACATAGAAAAATCATCTATTTATTTTAGGCAGGAGGATTCATATCAGATCCTGCCACAGCTACAACTTGCTTCATTGTATTGAACAAGTTACTAATCAACCATATTCTATAAGCTCCAAACTGCAAAATGAGGAGAAAACTTTCCTTTCTCATGGAAGTAATATGGGAATAAAATCCACTGACTGCTGAGATGTTCACATAGTACTTTGATCAGAGTCAAACCAGTGCCCAGTAAGTAAAGTCTGCTGCCCCTCCAAGACTGGGTAGTATCATACTTGACAAGATGCCTCTTTGATCAAAGCAGGTTTATGTGCAGAGTGAAATGGCACACAGACTGAGAAAGCTTGACAGAATCGACCTCCAAGTCTTCACAACAGGAGTAGCTTTTGAAAGCAAGAATTCCTGAGAAGGAGTACGGCACACAAATCTTCATCTTCACAGAGCAGACACAGCATCAGCTCTATCTGCAGCTCTTTTAGTCAGGGAAAACTAAACCCATAGTTTGGATATTACTGGAAGTATAATCTGACCTCATTTTAAACTGGATTTTATCCAGTGTTCCTGCAATGTCCCCAGGAGACTTGATCCAGTGATGACTTCTAAACTGATTTTCACAGAACAAATTCAGCATTTTTCAAATATCTCCTTTAATTTGCCAGTGACTAATATACAGTGTTTCCATCAAGATAAGGTTTTATTCAAGCAAAGAAAATGAAAACTTCTCATTTATTAAATTCAGCTTCTTTCTGCATATGCTGCATCTTCTCTCTTCACTGCTCCCACCCCAAAAGAAAACAGAACTCAAGTCCCAGAAGAGCTAAACGTGTCAACTCAGTTAACCACAAGAACCTTCAATCTTGCCAAATGCAGTTTTATTCAGCAAAAGCTGTTGTCCCCAGACAACAGGACCTTTGACATTTTAAAGTTAAACTTTCTAACTTAGCTATTACCATTTGGAGAATGTTTTAAACTTTTCTTTAACATGAGGACTCTGTAAACTTGCTAGAGAAATGACTGAAAATATTTTTCTAGATAATACCCACTGATTTGAACAGGAGCTACTTGAATTCCTCTGTGGTAGATAATCCTCACAGCAAGCTTACATACATACATGAAAACAAACATACCATTTGTGACTTACTCAGATTCATACATGCTTAAGTATTTAAATATTGCATTACCGAACTAATAACTAGTGAACCTGTACAATACCTGAAGGAATGCAGTATTTCTTAATGTTTCATTTTCCTCCCACTTTCCCTATGCCCTTTCACTGGAACAGGAAGATAGTCCCTACGTACATCTCCCTTGTGCTGCCAAAAAGGCTATACATTGCCAAGATACTTCATCTAGTCACCACCCTCAATAAAAAAGTCCTTAGGTAATGCTTCAAAGACCTGATTTTAAACTCTCTTGCTTCCTATGCAGATTCAATGCAAAGCAAAACAGTTAGGCACAGCCCTGTCATTCTCTACACAATAGGAGAGAAGAGACAAACCACGAATCACTCACTCCACCCCATTCCCCAAAGTGAGTAGCAGTAGCCAAAGGAATTCTGTAATTCCAATTTATGCCAGTCAGGACACTAAATACATGCAGAGTGATCTTACTGGATTCCCTCCAAATTTCAGTGCAGCAACAATCTCAATATTGTTTGAAAACAAATTAGAGATTGAATGTTCTGCAATAAAATTTCTGTCAATGACGTTAACAAAAATATTAAATTTCAGCAGTATGCTGACTTTTAAAAAATGGACATCTGTTTACATTTAGGATCTTCATGTGACTGTATTCAGCAACAATGAAAGGATGAGAGCATTCCTTCCCCTACATCCCTCCAAAACTGGTGATAAATATCATGCTGATTAAATTGGGAAATAAGCAGCGAACAAAATCAAATCATGCAGTCCTTGTTCAAGGAAAACACTTCCGCTGAAGTCAAAGGGAAGAACCTAATTAAAATTATTTGACATTCATAAGGAAGGCTGGATTTGGCACAGGACCTGTAAGGGATCCTAGACTGTCCCTCAATGCCTCTCCATCCTTGTCTTCTGCAACTTCCCTGTTGCTGGGGCTTAGCCAACTACACCACATTGTATGGTTGTTCTGAAGTGTGTCAAAGCAGAATCTTCCTAGAGTCAAGAAAGTCTGTTTTCACATGTGAATTACAGAAAATTTAAACCACATGGATGAAAATGCTAACATACCGATTCATGGTACCACCTGATTCTCCTCACCCCAGCAGACAAGGCAGTAGCAGATGGCTGCTGTGGCTGCCATTCAAATCTCCAGACTTAATGTTGCAACGCCACTGTCACTGGAAGTTTAGCAAAACATGCTAACTGGAGCAACTGTGCAACACTTAAATACCACCTGTGTTTTGTGTAGATAATTCCTGGTTTACTATTTGAAATTCAGACCAGCCCACTTTCAGTGAGACCCACCCCCAAAACAGCTATAGTTTTCTACTAGGATTTACACCCTCTGGCCACAATTACCAGCAGTCCTGTTGCCTAATTTTGGGGGAGTTCCTTACCAACCATCTGAACACTCACAGCTGGCAAAGGAAACTAGAAATCCTCAGCCTCGAGATGCTGGGTTTTCACTGCTGTAACACACTTCAGTGGGTGATGGATTATTTTTGTGCTAATAGGAAATTTTAAAGAAACATTTGATGTCATTGGGAACAGTGATAGCCAGTTTCCTCACAGCACTGAAGGCTATTTCAAGTCAGATACAAGACTATTTAAAGAGTGCTTGAACTAGGAAATGAGGAAGAGACATGGACAGATGCGGAGGATTAGGTCTGTCTGGGAACAAATGAAAAGTATGAACATTGCCTGTCATTGCCATTAAGAAATCGGTGTTGGCATATTTATAGCTACTGACCTCTTATTTTCCATGATAATTTTTTGTTTGGTTTTTTTTTGTGGAGTTATGTAGGTACAGTTTGCACATTTTTATAATAATCTGACTATATTATACATTAAAATTGTGTATTTTTCACAAGTAGCAATAAAATAATTACTGATTACAAACTGAACTAGTGCAGACAGCTTAGTACTATCTCAAATAAAGTACTTTTGGAAATGAATAAGATTTTCATGTAGTTGAAATTTCAGAAAATGAAGAAAAACATGGTCAGATCACATTTTTTGTCCTGTTATGCAAGTATGAATCTGGACTATTTCAGCTGAAGATTTGAAGTGTTTGAGCAAAGGTTAAGAAGGTTAAGAATCTGGTTCCACAATCTCAAAGCAATGTGAGTAAATTAAATTATACTTCATAATCAACCCTATACATTAAATACATAGCACAGGTTAAAAAGCAACTAATAACAATGAAAAATTGTAGGTGCTCTTACAATAATTTTTGATTTATTGCTTTCCTAGATTACCATATGAACAAGTTATATATAAACAAGCTCCACAGAAATCTGTTCATTCACTATCCCTCTTTAAAGCCATCTTTTCTAACAGAACTAGAAAGGTAAATGCAATCATTTTCCTTAGTTATAAAAATGCTAGGTACATACTCCCGGTCTGGGAATATATATTCCCAGTCAACTAGACAATGCACGCTAATATCATGCTGTCAAAAAAGGCTTTATTCCATTGTACTACCACTTAGTTAAAATTGTTAACACTTCCATAATTCCATTTTCAGAGATTTATGTTAATGACCTGCCACATTTAGTTGCTGGATGGCAGACACTACACAAAATTAACCATCTGCGTCACCACCATTCCCCCATGAATGACCAGCACTGCCACTGTGACCACATGGGACCACAACCTCACACAAACATTTTGCCTCTCCAGAAGAGGTGCATCTCTGGGCATTACAAAAGCATTAACTTCCACCATCACATTAGAAAGGGTAGAATGGCAAAATTCCCATTGCCTTTCATCTTTTAGACACATGACATTGAAGGCATTATATTTTACAGGTAGGACTAACAAAAGTCACACCAAGCAGTTTGTTTTTGTATTGTAAGACACGAGAACTTTTTGTGATAATTAACAGCTGTCCTAATTCTTCTTTAATATACTATTAACAGTAGAGCCACCCGTATTATAAGCATATACAGTCAATTTTACAGGCAAGACACCTGCAAAATCTCCAAATGTTGTTTATTAAAAATGGAATTTCCTGGTGCATTGGGCAGTACATGGGCAGTAAAAGCAGAGACAGAATCAACAACATACACCTTTGCAAGGTCTAGTATCAGTTATGCTCAACTTATTTATAGGCTGAATGTTTGAACCGGATAGGTGAGAAATATAGACTTAGGGAAATAGCCTTTGTTCTAATTTTACTTTAATACGAACTTGTAACAATTGTTGTGTTAGTTGCACTTTAGTTTTCACACTTTACGCTTCTCCCTGGGATGTTGTTACATGATTGTCATTAGCACCGAAGCCAGCGTCAGAAGTTTCCATCACATCACCTCCTTCACCCCCTCCTCTTGGCACTTGTTCCTGCCCTAGCATTGCTCTTTGCAGCCCCCTCAGCTGTGTCATCAGCCATGTTTGTGAGGCCACTGACATGATCAAGGTTAAAATAAATCTCTTCCTTGGAGGATTATTAACTCAGATTGTTTAAATTGCTCAGTTTACAGGACAGCCTGGCAAACAGCTGCATTCACACAATTTCTGGAGGCTCTGAACTGCAGGGGGAGGTAGGAATAAGCATCTGGGGACAGGATCTTCTTAGTCTGCCAGATCCAATGAACTAGGTAATCACACTTCAAGGAAGAAGAATGGGTAGAAACCTTACAGTAGATCAAAGACTGGGATTTTCTTCCTACCTGGCTAACATGAAGTAAAATGGTCCTTCAGAAAGTGAACGAGGCAATTCTGAGGAAAACACCTTTTACAAAAAAATGGAAAACTTCAGCCATCAGTCATTAACTCGCAGCAAATACAAAAGAAAATAAGAAGCTGATACTACTTCACGATAGTGGTTGTGATTCTTATCTCTTCCCTCAGCCTCAGAAAGGTAATTTTAAGCATAAAATAGCAGCAACAGTCCTATTGGCTCTGACAATCAGTGCTGATGGACTTGCTATTTGGCAGAGCCTACCTTCTTAGATTTCAGTTTTGGACACTGTACTGTGGGACTGCCTTCTCCTGATGCTCAGCTGAAGTAGTCATGCTTAGCTAGTGCATAACCAGGGACCATTAACTAAGAGCAAACATAGGAAAGAGCGTAACAAGCCAACAAGACAGTAGTAAAGCTTATTCTTTTCATTTAGCTTTTGCCAGTTCCCTCTCTGAAATGCCTATCGAGACTTTTTTTTTTTTGGTAAATCAGAATAGAGCACTTCACTTTTCAGATCACTAGTACCAATAAATAGGGTCTGATTATGCCTCTTTCATGCAAACCATAACTCCTATTATTCCATTAACTAAAGTTCAGATTTGCAAATCAAAAAATATTTCCAGTCAGTTAGCAAGTCTGTAGGTATTTTTGGAGACGGCTGAGTGTATGGGTTAGTCACAATTTGCAAGTTCTGTTTTTCTATACTAGCCTGTAGAACCCACATCTGGTTACTGGGAGCAGTCAACATAAAATCCTAAAGTAAACAGAGCTCTGATTTATTTGCTGCTTCGTTTTTAGACTCTGATTCTGCAAACATATTTAGACATGCTTACTTCAAAAACATTAACAGTCCCTCATTTATTCTGAATATTTACCTGACTAAAGTGAAGTATGGAGGAGGGTAACAAGAAACATTTACTTTCAGGCTCTTTTTTTCACGGTCGAGATGTTGGAAGGCTCAGTTTTCTTCTCTTTGGTAGACTGCTGTAGAAATTGCAGCTAAGTTAGAGTATAGTGTTTGAGCTTGCTTTTTGCCTGTTTCCATTTACTGAAGCATACAGACATCAAGTTGACTGTCCAAGGTCATACACGGAGCAAGTGGCCCCACTAGGATTAGAGCCCAAAATCCACTCCCTCATGTCCCTGCAGTTCTTTATGCTAAATCACATGGCAAAGTTAAATCTTCCTCCCTGAAAGCTTGCTCAATTTCTCCCCGATTCTTCTGTTTTAACATCTCTTTATTGCTTTTCTACAGTTGGAATCCAATGGATGGCTTTTTTTTTCTTCTATTTTATTTCTCAAGAGAAATAAATAAAAGAATTATTGCATACTTAAAAAATATCTTTTCTGAGTGTTTGTTTAGTTTCTTTTCTTTAAGAACTCCCCCTTTGCAACAGCTTTTTGAAAGTCTGAAAATAAACGGCTTTTTTCTACCAATCATTTTCTTTTGAAAAACTCTTTTTTTCTTGCACTGAATTTATTCAGTTTTCTTAGTTGTGGACCATCTTCATTATGGTAGGCTAGGCTGGGATTGGCAACTTCTACTGCAGGAAGGACAAGGGCTGTAACCTGTGTTAAAAAATGATCCATTTTATACAGCTCCTAAAAGGGCAGGATATCTGCATTACCAGGATACCTACATTATAACAGTTCCCAAGCACTTCCTGACAAGATAGGCATTTTGCAGAACGTTTACTGCTTGTAGCTTATGTACTGAGACTGTGACCCCTTCATCACTTATATGCAGGTCATTCATCTTACAGAAGTTTTTATGCCTTTATTTGAATTGATTCCTTCAAGAAAATATATGGATGCACAGGAAAATACATGGCACAATAACCATAAGATTGCCATTAGGATATGTATTAGGATAGTGTGCTGGGCTATGCTCCATACCCCAGGTTTCACATCTACAAGCCAAAAGGCTCAAATTGTCTCACCCCTTCCACTACCATGTGTGCTGACTGACTTGCAGCTGGCACATAGGGGCTGATACTTTTTAAACTACAAAGCTGTATCTCTTATACACACCCTGTGAAGTCATGTCTTGACCAGAAGGGTTTCAAGAGCAGAACACATCTCTGCCACTATCCATGCTCCCCAAACCATTAATTTGAATGAGACAGCCTTCTCTGGCTGCACAACACAACCTTTCAGATCAAAATGACAGGAAACACCAAAGGACTTGGCAAGGGCTTATTCTGCTCTGCTCTTCCCTCAATTCTCTTCTATCACATGAACCTGAAGGTAGTAGAGCACACTTCATAGTCAGATGACTATTTAACAGAAAAATACTACAGTCTTTGAAGTAAATGAATGCTGATCTGTCTTCACACCAGAAATGTTCATGGGTAACCTAGCAATTCAGTAAGCATTTCCAGCCCACGGGAAATACTTCCAAATTCAGAACAAGTGAGGCAACTGTTGGAAGAAGCAGCAATGAGCGATTTACATCTTTCTGTGAGGTAAACTTGTCATTTCAACTTGTGATTTATTGAAAGTATTATAGGCAAGCTATTAAAATCTCCAGTCCCTGGATCTAAAACATCATCATATTCAGCAGAGATTCCACATGCTCATTAACTTAAATCTGTGTAGCCTTCTAGATAATATCTGAATGAATTCCTGGTAATTTTAGCCATACCAATATAAAGTGAAAGGTTAAAAAGATGCAGTAAGATAGTGGTACGCATGACATAATCCTCAAGAAATACTATGAAAAGGACATCTTGAACAATAGGGGATTATTCTTATTGTATCTGAGGGTTTTTTGTTACTCATGGCAAATAAAAAACATCACTATCTCCTTCCTTCAATTTACTGATAGCTTCTATTTTCTCTTACATGCAAATGAATGGATAAGATTTTCCTTGTCTTGATCACTACACACACAGGAATTATTTGTGTGTATGCAGGAACTAATTAGCAGTGCTTCACAAACCACTTTCAGGAACTATATTTTCCCAAAGAAGAGACAGATCTGACTGCACTGTCAAGTTCCATTTCCCAAGGCTAGCTGAAGACAGAGTACCTTTCCGAGGGGTAAGCAAGCTTGAAATACAGAGCTTTGTGTGGCTCATAGGAAACCTACAGGAAGAATCCTCCCCCAGAGGTTAGATCAGGTCCCCAGTGGGATCACCCGAGGGTCTCCTTCCCCCAGCACCTCTCTGACTCCCTATGCCAGGGCATGCGTATGTGCAGGTAGGTGCTGATGCTCTCACGTGCCAAAGCTGGTCAGACGCAAGCCAGGTCTCTCTCCCAAGCTGTACAGCAACATTAGCATGATGACGTGGTGACGAATATGCCTCCCTGTATTTTCACTAGACAGTCCACTAAGGTGAAAGCAGCTTTTTAGTAAAATACAAAAGCATAGTAAACATATTAAAAATGAAAGTGTTTTGAGATACATCAGCTTCCTGCTTATAAGGCTGTCTTTGAAAATAACTGATTAATCATGTTCTTAAAAATCTGATATTGTGAGATACAAAAAAAGAATGGTTGGGAAAAAACTCATGCTTCAGGCAGATTTTTCAAGCTTAAGTATTTAAGCATAAAATTTAGGAACAGCTTAGGAACTATAAACCTGAAAGAAATAGCTTGTATTCTACAGCTAAGATGGTGTATTTACTGTTTATGGACTTTCAAATGAATTCATCTTTAGAAATAACTACAATTCAAAATATTGCAGCTAACGCAACTACACTTTTGACAATTTCTTAAATAGGCCTGAACATTCTTTATTACCTGAAATATCTTCATTAATTGAAAAATATATTTTAAACTTCTAACTAGATGGCAAACACAAAGTAAATGGAGTAACTTATTCTAGAAATCTCCATAACATAGGTCTTGCACTTAAATTCAGATTCTGTAGAGTTATGAAGGATTAATCAGATCTCATGATAGCTCTTTGCTTTTAGACCATTACGTTCATAAAATTTAAATTTCTACTCCACTGTAATAATTTTAAATGCATCTGTAAATAATATGAATACAGAAATAATAACTGAGAACCACTTAGATTGTTTTAATGTTTTAATGAAGGCCTGTATTGCTCTCTCTATGTTGGTAAGCTCTTTTTATCTTGCAAAAAGGAATGTTTGGAGGTTAGATGAAGGCAAGAATTCAAAACCTGATCATTAGAAAAAGATCTACTTCCTATTTGTCTTTCACATATATAATTTAAATCACTACAAAGAACTCTAGTGTTTCTATGCGTTATTACGGCAAATGCTCTAAACTGTAGGTAGCACTGCATACAACGCTAATTTTATTTTGCCACTAGGTAATTTTACTTTTGCAAGTATGAGTTTATAAGACACAAGAAATTCGGATAGTATCAGACATAATGAGGGAAAAACAAGAAATAATCTAAATGGCCCAATTAACAGCTCTTTTGTTAATATGAGTCAAAATGTTTTCTGAGGATGGCAATATGACAAACATTTGAAGTAAAGGTTTTCAGTCATGTAGAAACTTATGTCAAGAAATTCTAAGTTCATCTTCATTTTTGTGCATTCTTACTATTCTTAAAATAGGTAGTCTTCCTTCCAGAAATGGAAATTTTTTTATGTGCTAAACTGACTTTCTTAATCTTAACAACAGCAACAACAAATTGTGTATTAAAATACAATCCAGAGTAGCAGCTACTTCCATTTTACAGAAAATGCTTGGAATGTTTTGAACTCTATTGTCCTGAAACTGGAAGCTTAAACATGAAAATGCGTTTTGAAGAACAAATGCAGATCAGGTAGGACGGTCCTTCCTTACCCTCAAAATTTTATTTCAAAGTCCTTCCTAGGCTATGATCTCAGAGAGGATAATTAACCAGCATGTATTTTAAGATACTAAGTAACATCTACTGTGGCTGAAGTAAAAGCCTAAGCTCCTTATTATTGCATTTTGTCCTTAGCACATGTCACACTAATGGAGCATTTTCAGGTATGACAATATCACATCTTAATCTCCAGTTAGCACTATCAATTTTTTTTCTTTTTTCTTTAAGGCTTTACTGGAAATTGACCCACCTCCCCTTTTGCAAGAGACAGGTACACTTTTAATTCGTTTTTCTTGAATTTCAATATATGATATATAAATGCAGAGGAATATTCTGTACAAACTTTATAGTTCTACGAGCCTTAAAATATTGTCTGTAATGTATTTTGTTCAGTTTAACTGAAAACACACTTTTAGTTTTGATTTACTTCAACAGCAGAAGAGTGAGGTGAGAAAGCAAAAAAGATAAACTGAGGGGCTGTAATTTTAAGAATTCAGTTGTTGATAGTCAGGATTAAACTAAATCAAGAATAATTCCATGTGCTGTAGCCATTTATCAGACCACTTGCATTCATAGCAGCAGCATCTAAGTACAGTAAGACCTGCTGCCCTTTTAAGACTAAGGCAGATAGATCAATTACCAAGACATGAGTGGGAAAGAGTCAAATTATTCCTGCCTAAGGAGGAGTGAATCTACAAGTAGTTTCTCTATTCCTTTGGTAGGCCACAGAGGGGGCTTCAAGGCAGTCAACTTATAATAAGAATAGGGAGTAGTTCTGCTTTGTTATTTTGGGGTTTTATGTTCAAGTAATAAATTAAGGTCTGCAGAAGAGGGGCTGCTTCAGACTCTGGGCGTGGTGTCAATTCCTCCTGGGTTAGGGAGACCGGCCAACAGTCTCCACTGGCCTCAAAACCAGAAGTGCTAAATACTTTGTTTAAAAACCACTAATAGCAAAACATAAAAACCTGCTGCAAAAAAACCCTCCAGATATTACTTACTGACATGACACAGTTTGTCCCAAATGCTTGAAGCTGTTACCTATGCTCTTGGCAAAATAATTCATAAAAAAGGAAAAAAAAAAAAAGAATTACCATTTTGATCAGTTTTAATAACAAGTTCCCTAAAATTTCACATAAGTGTAAATAATTAAATTATGTGGCACATCATTGCTTTTGTTTAAAGCTTTCTAATGTATAGATTTTATTAAACAGCTAAATACTAAATAGATTTTACAGGCACAACTTGAAAAGCAGATTTTTCACCCTTAGTATTAACAGGGAATTATAAACTCCCCCCTGTGAATCACTAATAAAATAATCAACTCAACATGGAAAGCAGTACGTGGAATCTAGTGATGAGGTAGGATTTTTCTATAAAATGCCCTATTCACTTTAGAAAGGGTCTTAGTGCCTGAAAAATGGGGATGCTAAAAAGTCTCAAGAGTCTTCTTCCCCTCTTTTTTCTGGAGCTTGATTTTGTTGCAAGAGATGCGTGCCACTGAATGTGGTAGTCCTACAAGAATTAGAGAGAGGTAACGTATCTCCATGTTCACCACAACAAAAACAGCATGATGCTGAAACTGCTACTGTACTTCCTGGATACACAAGCGTGCACAGAACAAAAAGCACACCACAAAGCACCGTTCTATTTCTTCCAGCAATTTGCTTGCAAAGAGAGGAAAACAGTAGCCTGTATCTATTCAGGCAAAATAATAAAGAAATCTTGTGTGGAAAAAATGTGATGCTCTCTGCATTACCTGGGCCTGTAACCCTAGGAAAGTGGGAAGAGGGCAAGCATTTTGCCCCCCTCCCCGGGATTTATCTACACAGATAAACTGATGCCCTCTAAGGGGGAGGCATGAACTTGAACCACAACAGGCAGTGATACACATTTCTAATGTGAAAAGTCTAATTCTGCATAATTTTTCTACTTCAGCTTAACATAGAGTACACCACACTGAAGTCACTCAGAGCAAAATAAGCATTTCCAGTGGAAAGTATGTGCAGACAGGCTTTCTCTCTGTTCTAGTAAAGTAAAATGGACTCAATTATTTGTATTTGTCTGCAACTTGAGCTTCACCTTATAGTTATCTGTTTTTTATTTGATCATAATATAGTGGTATTGACTGCAAGTCTGGGCCAAAACCCAGAGGGCTTCATGATTTCAGTGCTGCTTTCATGTTTTTCGTTGCTTTCCTTTGACTATGTAGAATGAGCGCAGGAGCTACTTTTCAAGCATTCATGTCGGCTGTTGCAGTTTCATTTGCAAAGGTACCAACCTTGAGAGATCATCCACTTCTCTGTTTAAAATCAGCTATGTTTTTATTCTAAGATACTCAATGAACCTGTTATTTCATTTACAAAGGCAAGTAACAGCCTTCATTTCCATCTAAAAACTTCAAATTCAATATGCTGATGTTTTCTTCCACATTTCCTCTTTATGAGTAGGAAAAGCTTTCTCTCAGTATCAGTGAAACCATCACCTTGTCCCTGAGATCTCTCTTCAAAACTCACATATATTGTACTCATGCATAAGAATATCCATAACAATCATATGTTTGTAACACAGGAGCAAAATAATTTGTGATCCTTCAGTGCAGTGAAGCACTGAATAGTAATACAGACATAGTCAAAGCTCACATGTATAAATAGGGTGCTCAAAATTAGGCAATAAAATTCACCCTGTAGTTTCTTAAACCACACATCAGATTGACACATGCAATTGCATCCACAGTTTCTCCAGACAGTCGGTTAGATATACCTCTACTGGGCATCACGCATGTTTCAACTCCTACAGGTTTTATCACCAGTACAACTTCCTTTACCAAAACCAGACATTAGTGCTTTCCCAGCTCTTTGAATTTTATCTTAAATCTCACAATATTTGATATTTTTCTTAAAGCTCCAGATAAAAACATGACAATATTATAGCCCTTAAAAACGTTCCTTTGATTTTCATGTGTGCACAAAAAATGTTTTTAAAAAGTTGCCCCAGTAAAAGCCTCAAATTATAATAAATGAACAAAAAATCCCTCACCAAAACATAATTTTTGAGGCTTCATGATTTCAGTGCTGCTTTCATGTTTTCAATTATTTAATTTAACTATGTAGACTGCAACTAGACAAGTTAGGTAGAGCATAACTACCAATAGTTTGCCCAACCGATAATTTTTTTATACCAGAATTTAGTATAATATTTTGAGAGGAAAGTAAACAAACCCAGAAAACAGAGAATTGCAGTTTTCTTCAAATAGTTGATACTATCAGTATATGTTTCATAATAAATATTTTCATTTTTTGTTTAGCAGCTTAGTCAAGATTTTGCAGGCTTCTTTACAAAATTGATTTCTTGGTGGAGAAAATAAGGAGGTCAGGAATAAGGCTTTTCAGCAGGAAGGTCCTCTGTAAACCCGTTCAAGTAGTTGGAAATCTCAGGTCTAACCAAATGATTCCTCCTACTCAGAGGAATAAACATAAGCAATGTTAGCATGCTAAGGAAACAATTAACTCTATGATAAAGAGGGTGGAGTAAAAGAACTTTTAAAGAAAATATTGACCCTGGAAAAGGAAATAAACATATTTTTGTTATGAAAAGTAATTCTGTACTTTTCCTTGCTATAGCACACATAACACAATCTACAGGACATGCATCAACACATACTCTAAATATTTTGCATGCCTTCCCCACCCTCACACTCAGAAAGGCAGCCTTCCAGCTCATGACCTCATGCAAGCCAAACAGTTCCAACATTTCCAATGCCTTGTAGATAATGAGCAGAACACACTGCAGCATGCGATGGCGTACTTCCCCCCATGCAGCTGCAGACTCCCACGTATAATCTGTATCCCAGAAGAGCTCAGACAGACACATCTCTAGCCTGTTCCTGAAACATTCGACCCAATGTATTTCAGCAGCTCACCTAACATTATTGCCACAGTCTTACTGATTTTATTCAATTTATAGTTTAGCTTGGCACTTAAAAATCATGTTTCTAAGGGTGTTACTTTTAGATTGCTGAGTTTCTGTTCATCCCAAAAACCACATGTGAATTTGTAGACCTGAAGTCCAATTTCGCTGGCTGTTGAGCAGGAATTCCTCCCCCTATCCAGAACCAAAGCTAATGGTCTGTCTTCAATTTTTTTTTCCCTATTTTTCCTTCATATTTATGAGAATACATTTTATGTGCTTTTTCTAAATAATCACAGTTTTAAAGAAAAAAATTAATGTATATTACACTAGCTTGGGACAAACAAAACTCTGAAACGACAATCTCAGAATCCTGACTTGTGTCTTTTGACCTTTTAGAAAGCATGTTATTCTCTCATTGCATGCCTCATTGTGAACTTAGAAGATAACATCATTCATTTACAAAGACAGAAATATAAAATTTGTGCATCTGTCAGTAACAAAATATGGAATCTTCACAGGACCGGGAATAAGTTCTGACTTGGATCTCACAAGTCTTTCTTTACAGTAAGTAAATCCACTGAATTTCAGAGTTACAACTGACTTGCACCTGTAGAAACAAAATCAGATTCCAACCTAAAACTCTACTAGTGAACTCACCTTTCGTTCATATCATATAACCCATTCCTTCTTTCTTTCACACAAATTTGGCATCCTTTTGCACCTTCTTGGAGTACAGACTGTAAGCACGCGTTACAAGCACAAGGGGGCAGACTTTCACATGAGCCATAATTGTTCCCTACATTAGAATTAAACTAAGATAGTAAAAAATAAATTCATCTATCAGTTCTTCAAAACCTAGAAACTATGAGTAGCATCTTAAATTTAATATGACAATTCATTATAAACTGTCTAACAAATGAATCCACCCCTGACCTGTGCATATCCAACTACTACTGTCAGTCTGTCCTGCACTGATAGTTACCCTAATCAGGAAGGACATCTCTTCAAAACTATGTCTTTACGGAAAATCCATTCTTCCAAAAGTTTAGGCTTTTCAGTCTTAAATTGCAACTGGATTTGGACTCTAAGACATCCCTATCTGAGAGGCCAAGAAGCAATTAAATCAAACAACAAGATTAACTTTTATTTTCAAGAAATAAATTGGCCTTTGCTAAATGATTTATTTAGAAACAACTTCCTACCCTTTCTTAAGCCATTGATTTTTATTGTTCCATGTCTACTGTGGTACTTAGTAGTCCTCGATAACAGATACTGGAAATGACATGTCTTTTGATTAGAGAAAAAAAATGTTTAAATTGCTTCATATCAGCCAACAACAAAAAAGTTTCAAAAATTTCAGTAAACCAAAAGCAGAAAGAGTCAAGCAAAGTATTTTACTCAAATTGAAAATTATTTTTAGTTTAATTTAAAATATGTTATAAAATGGAAGAAAATGTCAAATTCAAATGTCTTGAATCAAAATTTAAAAAATAGTATCTCTTGCTTTCTTTTTCTCTAAGATAGCTGAAGCTTAATCAAATAACCGAAATATTTCAGTATCACTATGTTTTCCTTTTGCACCAGAAAAGTTACAAATGAAAAAGTCTGCCCACCTCTACACAGATCTGTGCTTCTCTATCCCCCAAAGTCACAGACAGAAAAAAGATGCAACATGTGGACAGACTTCCAGTGATAGTTATGTACATTATTTTATCTAATTGCACTTTATTCTCCTTATCCCTATTGAGGGGATAGTGCAAGAGGAGAAACTGTGGCCATGCATAAGTTTGCTTTTTAACAACACATACAACATAAAATAATACATATAACAGCTCATCATTCTCTCATCATTTCATTATGAGAGTTGAGGTGTTATGGAGGCAAGGGCCTGGTCCAGCTCTGCCATCAGCCACCCAGAGTTAGATTCGTTCTGTGACAGAAGATTTCCTTTAATCAATAACCAAATGTAAAGGTCATTCCAGATAGTCTTCCCAATAGCTTATTTGCTTGATTTGTAGTTGCTTCATGGGAAATGCTATTTTAATGGCACGTCTCCTTCGAGACAGAAAACCACAGCATATTAACGGGCAACTCACTCAAACGGGAAACGAAGCCCCCCCAGCATGGCCTTACAGCTCAGCCAGCAGCAACCGCTGAGCCACAGCTTCTCCAGAAAACTTCCATTAAGACTGAAGTAATGACATAGGGATTTCTCAACAACATAAAGTACATCTTCAAATATTAATAGGTACAATAGATGTATCTGCATTATCATTTTCATTTGGATAAGGAATTTTCCTTCAATGCAAAACTCACTTCTAATCCCCGCTAATCATTTTTGAGTTCACATTGCCAAGCAATCTCAAAGCATGCAGTCTGGATTCCTGTCAATTTAAATTAACTTAGAAAATGCTCCCCATCTGAAAATTTGAATTCAGTTCATGGGATCAGACTAGAGCAAATCCACAGTAAAATTCCCCAAATGCATACTGTGTGAATACTGGCTCAACGTAATTTTTTCTCTACAAAATTCTCACTCTTATTGCATGCAGACAAAGCCAAAGTCATTATGGTATTACTTTATGCACAAATCAAAGTATTCTGTGTTAAGATGAGGAACGCAGTTCTACACCAGAATTTTTTTCATTTGTTTCTTGGACTTTATTAAAAAGATGAAACAAAACTAAGGCAATTCCCAGCATGGTTTGAATTCATAATTTAAAAAAATTAAGAACGACTCACTCTCCAACCCGTATATAATTTTGAATAGAATGTAATTTTCTGTTATACTTTTATATACATTTAAATAATTTATTCTAAAACATATTCATTTCTATTTTACAGATTAAATATTCTTGTCAGATGTGTGCCTGATGTCTATTTCTCATGAAATAGAAATTCAAATCTACACAAGGTCAAAAAATTTTGCTCAAATATTGTAGGCAGATCATTACTTGGGGCAATGCTGAAGACCCAAAACATTCGCATCTCAGTGATAAATATTTTCCACTGCTACAGAAATCTCAATATATGAAATTAAAGAACATTAACATTTTGAGTTTTAAACTGCTACACTCATGTCTCCAAAAAGCTTGCTGACCTGCCCATTCAGTGCCTACATATTTGCACTGACCCTGGAATAAGTTGTCTAATATTTGAAAAGGAATATTTACTGCAGTATAGTTTCTTATCTTATAAACTGATTAAACGTGCAAGATACATGACATGAACTGTAGCTTAAGGCAACACGATTGGTACAGTAATACAATGAGTGGTTTTACTGAAACCTCACAATTTGGGCAGGGGTATCTTGGGACACAAGCTCTCCAAAAAAAAATTACTGTGCATAATCTTAGAAAAGAGGCGTTTTAGGTAATAGTGTGTTACTTGTTCGTCGTGAGAACTCCATATCTGAAAAAGCTGACAAGAGGCAGTATTCTCAGAAGCAGTATCTCTGAGCATCCTTTCTGACTTGATAGCTTTGTTTATTATAATTCATAAAAAAAAAAAACAAGGATAAAAAAGATTCAATTGAATTCTTCAATTAAATTTTGCGGGGGTGGAAATTACCAATGTATAAATAAGAAAAGACAGTAATAGCTATTAAGCTTAGTCACACAGTTTTAAAACTTGTTTGTACATAGTTCAGTGAAATAAAAAACATATTTCAGTGCTGACTATTGCTACTTGTTTACTTTTCTCTCTTTGTAAACATTCATGCCATGGAAATTAAATTCCTATAAACAGACAGACTAGAGGTACACTTGATCAAAACGATTATCAACATATAAGAATAAAAGCAAAAGCTTATTTCCAGAATTACCTTTGTATGCAAGTGTCTGCATGCACTGGACAGTTATCATAGAACTTGTACAGTCAGAGAGCAAGCCTGATTTTGAATTTAAATTTTTTTTTTTTTAAGTCTTTTACTATAGTTTTTTGCAATTTTTTTTGCAATAAAAGCTGCTACAGCTAAATTGTATTTTTTAAGTATTGGGATTTAAAAATGCTAGGTACAATAAAGTTTTTGATTTTTCCATTTCATTTATGCTAATTTGAATTTCACAGCTCTCCAGTACTAACACACCATTCCAGCCATTTCATTCTGAAACATACAACACGTCCTCCATGCAACTTAAAGACATTTCTGGTGACTGAGGCAGTAGTGGTGAAAATACAGAATTATTGTTACTATTGGATGAGCCAGAGCTGACTTCAGAAATAGTGTGTATTAGAAAAATAGCCAAAAGCAATCCTCTATTAAAAGAACATTCTGAGCTTCAAAATTTCCTGCAGGATAATGCTAATTGTTTATTGAGATTTAAGTTTTACTCTAGGCTATACAGTAAGAGCAGGCATACTTTCACGTACAGTACACAGGATCACATTTCCTCCATCTCAGTCATCCAGGGCTGACCCTAGGCACACTTGCTGACAAATTCTGCATGCTTTAGAGTATGCAGTGCATGAATGACCATCTAAAACTCAAGACAAACTGCTAATGCTTGCTTCAGGTGTGTTTTTTTCCTTATAAAAATTGATAATAAATGCTATCCTCTGCTATAGAATTTTTATATCATGTAATAGTGAACTTCACTGGAGTTGGTCTGTACAAGCATACAGGAAGCTGGCTGTCTCTGCCCAGTTTACTGATGTCAATGAGCAACACATGGCGTATTAGCTCCATGACGTATCTTCATAATTGAAGCAAAGACAACTAAGGGACTGTTAGTATAAAAAGAAGGATGAATAAGAGAGAAAAGGGAGGGAAGAAATTCAATATAGCAAGGAAAAAGTAAACCATAGTGCTATCCAGTAACAGCTCTAACCATGGTGCTAGAAAAAGAACATTGAAAGCTTATAAACAGTCACTAGAGAAAGCCAACTTTCGCATCAAATTCCTGTTAAAGAACCTTGGAATATACAACACATTTATCTACCAATAAGTTTGCTCTTAGGTTCTATAGTGATTTCTGGTGCATTTTTAATGTCTTAGATTCACCCACTTTTGCAATTCGCTCTAAGCATGAATAAAAGCGGCTACATGCAGTATTAAAGTTCATATTAGTGGTTTCTCGGGCTGTTGTTGTTGGGTTTTTTTAATTCAGTTCTTCATTAGGATAGATAACCAAATGGTATCTGCTGAGAATAACCAATACCACACCTGCCTCTACAGAAATGAAGGCTTTATAGAACTTCACACTTTTTCCCATAAATCCTGAATATGAAACCTTTCTTACCCCATACATAGCAAAGGAAATTACCCTAATCTGAACATACATTATTAGCTACAAATACCCTGCCTACAGACACCACATCTATTCTAGACTAACGCCCATGCTTCGATTACCATGTGGAGCTAAATCTCACAGCAAAATAAAACTCAGCATTAGATTTCTTCCTAGATATTAAAACTTTCAGGACTGCCTTGCAGGTTTTCCTCTGTCTCAGTCACCTTCTCACTGATCAAGGGCAGCAAGACTTCATCCTTTATCAGAAATAACAAGATCCGCCTTCCAGAATGCATCCCTGAAACTTTTAGTGTAACTACCTTGTAGCTGCCAGAGTGAACCAAAGGTTGCAGGTTGTGCTATGCTCTGAGAAAGAAAAAAACTGATGACTCAAGCCCAGTAAATTACTTCAGCTATTTTGTGGAGCACCTTTCCCCCACCACAATGTGCCAAATATGTTGATCCAGCTCCTTTTCCAACCCCCTCATCTCTGGTTTGCCCCAACCCACATGAAGTAAATACTTCCTATTTTTCCTTTTTTGCAAATGGAGTCACAATTTTAACAAGACGCATGTGAAACTAAAGAAAGGTTTTCCCCACATAACAGCTGAGTAAATATTACCATCTTGCTTAAGTATTTTAAGCAGTGCAAAAGAAGAGTCCTGCATTTTTGGAAGTCTTTGACCTAGCTTCTTCTTTCACAATGATGAGATGAATAACCAGACTTTCCCTCCAAATTATTTTTAAAGCTAAACATATACAGTAAAAGTAACCATTATAAACATATTGCATAAACACCTGAAAACATTGTAAGTACATAAAAAAGGATTAAGAATGTTAGATAAATTGTATAAGGGCTTTAGAAGAAATAAGATCAAAATAAAAACCCCCAAAACCTGAACCCAAAATCTAACTCAAAAATAACCCTGACAGTGAGATCTATTAAATAATGAAAAATTCTCCTAAGGAGATTTAAGAATATTTAAAGCTGGAAAATAAAGCTCTAAAAATATAATGAAATGGCAGATGGATAAACCAAACTGTTCAATGCATCCTTTTTGACTCTCTTCTGTATCCACTTTCTGTAAGTTCATGGTGACAAAATTAATGTTTATTCTATAAGCTTGCTGTTGAAATTCAGGTGTCATTAACGGATGACCACTAGGTATCATGTTCTCTTATGTGCTCTTCAAGCTCCCTGGCAAAAACTTTACTTTTATGGTGAACAACAGCTGCCCTGCTGCAATAGATCACACAGCAGGTAATTTTCTTAAGCATGCTATGCTTGACCTGAGGAGGTAAAACGATGCAAAAAATCCATGCTCTTCTTCTGACCCACTTTTAACTGTCACAGCGAATACTGCTTACCTCTGGCCATCTGCCCAAATATGACCAGCAACTTCATCGAATCAAATTAAGCCATTTATACCACAAGCAAATTTGCTTGTTGCATGCCATTTGTAGACAACGGATGTAATCACGCCATATAAAAAGCGAGTTATAAGAAAAAGGACGGTATTTTTACTTTCCTACTACAGTTTCTGGACTGAAATATAAAGTAAAAGGAAATTTCTTGGGTTACGCTGGACTATTAGACTTGCAGATTTGGTTATATTTTTCAAACCTGGGGGAACAAACCAGGAAATAGTGCAAGGGAATTGGTGGAGCTGACTCTACGGTGCCCGTGTAAGTTGCTTTTGAGGAAAAAAGAGAAACTATGCCAAACAATATTCCATACAATTACCCTCTACATTATTTTACAAGTGCTTTGGAAGATGGCAGTAGTTAAAAAAATCATCTCAGCTGAACTGTATCCAACAGCATGAAACAAACTAGTGACTTGTTCTCTTCTTGTGGTGCACATTTAATCAGTTCAGATTCAGGCTTCTCTTCCTTTTCAAATGACTTGGCAGTGTGCATGAATCTCTTGGAAATGACTCAAGTCCAAGAATCTAATAAGTAGTGTTTATATATTGTCTGTCACTCTGGCATCTTTTAATCTTGGTCTGAGCTTCTTCTGCCGAAAAGACAACACACACACACAAAAAAATCTCCTCAAAACACAAAAATCCCTCTACCCAGCCCCCAAACCATGCCATTCAGATTCACTGTTCACAGCCTTCCTACTTAACTTGGGACTTTTGGACCATCTTGGACCACCTACGTACTGACAAACTATGGACTTTGCCTTGCTAACATTTGTGGATATTTCTGGCGTTACAAGCCTCTCTTTAAGCCCTAGAGATAGGAACTTCAATGAATGCCTTGTGCTGCACCTACTGCTTCTTGCAGAATCACACCGAGCACAATGTTAAATGCTTCAAAAATCACTTTTCAAAGATGACCACACAGGAAGGAAAGAAAGAAGAAGAAGAAGAAGAAGAAGAAGAAGAAGAAGAAGAAGAAAAAAGAAAGAGATTTACTAGAACTTATAGTAAAGTAATGGATTTCTGGGAGAGCTGGAGACCATTTTTGGAATTAGTTTTGGAAAGAATAATTGAGTAATTAACCACTCGAATAATTTAACTTGTGACATTAATTGAAGTATCAAAAGTCAAAATTACTTTCATTCTGAAGGATACATTATGGTTCATACAGAAAAATTCATGCCCAAAGGGCTTTAACTGTACAACCTATGCTATGCAGATGGCAGGATTATGTGATCACACTGGACCTTTGAGGGACATGACAGCCATAATTCTTTGCATCTGAGACTAAGAAAAAATCCTGAATTAAGAACTGATATTTGACAGATTTCCATTGTGATTTGTAACTTCAGCTGTGTCACCAAAAAGAGAAAAGAAAGAACAATAAGAAACAAAAAGCTTTTTTCCATCTGCCCCAAACATAGAGAAAGCCAGGAAACGTTACAATCCCGAGAGCTGGTTTTAACTAGACCAAAGCAGCACCACCAGCTCCAACGGATCTACACTGAACCACATCCCTCCTGCCCTGCCTGGTCACACTTGCATGGCATCGTGTCACTGAGTTTTACCAAACAAGTCTATTCGTGCACTCAGGCTTCCCGAGAGGAAAATATTTCTGATATCGTGGTATTGTTACAGATTACTTTATGTGGTAACGGTTACTGTGATATGAAAACATGGTATGTAGTGGGGCTTTGTTTCTGGTTTTTTGGATTTCAAGTAGCTAGTAGAACGATACTTTGCAATTAACGTGCATAGATGTTCGTTGAGTCCTTTGGAAAGTTTGACATTCTTTTGTCTTCATCCAGATTTTTATCTAAATTTGACTTTTATACATTAACTCAAAGTATCATGCCCAGAAGTAGTTTAATGTTTCCATGAAAACATTTCATAACAAAGGCCTGACATTTTTCAGACTTACTGGTGCAGTTAAAACTAAAAGGAAAAATCACCATTTTAAAATGAGATATTTCAATATTTTCCAATCTCACAGTGTAGATGTCTTCCAGGGAAATTTGTGCTGAGTTATGCAGAATTCCCTAGCCCAAATTACAGAAATAAAAGCCTTTTTATTACTTTTACACAACTCTGAGGCAATTTAAAGTCCATCCTCAAACTTCCAATATCATTGTACACTGGACTCACTTCAGAGTACAGCTTTCTTTCAGCATGGTAATGGATATTGAGAGGTAAGAGGGAGGATTACAGTTCAGAAAAGTACAACATTTCCTTTCAAGGTTTTTCTTTAACATTTCATTGGAAGTTACTTTTGATTATTTCCCACTAGCCAAAGCAGTAGCACATTGTCAACATATCGGCAGAGAAGAAACTGAATACACATAAAACTTGTCCAGAGTGCAAACGGCACAGATGGTAACCATGAAAATATTTAGCCCTGAAAGCAACAGCAACAGTGACAACCCCCAAGAGCTGGCTGGCTTTAAAGGCCCTCTTGCACAGGGGCCCTGCCAGAGAGCCGGGGTGACCCTGCAGCGGCCGCGGGAGGGACAAGGCCCCAGTGCCGGCGTTGCTTTGCCCTCTGCTCATGGATGCTGCTCCTGCAGCCAGACTGGAGACACCCCATGTAGATGCCAGCCCCTCGGCTGCCGCCGCTCGCCACTGAATGGGACAGGTTCAGACTACCTTTTCAGGGGCAAAATCAGAGCTGCGAGCTTCCCCAGCTGCCTTAGTGAGGACAGCGGGCGGCGGACAGCAGCACCGGAGGGGCCAGCAGCGCACACACGACCTTCTGCTGCCCTGTCTTTGGGCAGTGCCTGCAGCCGAGAGCTGCGCCGACAGCTAGGGCAGCCACGCACGACCCTCGTGCTGCTCGATCGGACAGAGCCCCTTTGGGAGACCCTCCAATAGCCGCGCTGGCAGCTCTCACACAGGCTGCACTGGTCCCTCCTTACCTGATCAATCAAACCTTTCTGCCCGCCTATCTGATTTGTAAAAGCTCACTTATTTTTAAAGGCTTCTTGATGATAGTGAAAATTTAAGGTTAAATCCTGCATTGTTTCGAGAGCAAGTTCAAGGTGCAATTAACTGACCTGACCTTAAGAAGTGCAGGATCTAAGTGGTTTCACAAATTAAAAAAAAACTTAAAAGAGAACACATTAGTCACTGTCACCTAACAATATCATACATCACCATTAACTGAAGCGACAAATCTTTTGCACAACAAGAATTTCATAGGGAAATGATCATTTTAGTACCTGCACTTAAGAACATGGGTTTATTTATATGTATGTATATATATATTTCTCAACTCTGGTAACAAATAGAGTGGACTCATTCAATTGACATTTTGTCACATTTATCTGAAAATTCAGTTTTGTGAAAACTGAATTCTTCCCTAGGAATACATTGTTTTTACTGCAAATGGACAGAGAAGAGTCAAGATCATTTCCACTTCCTTGCTTTATTTCAATGTTGAAACATTTCATTTTACTGAAGTAAAAAAAACCCTCTTTTTGAAATGTTAATTGTAAAATTACAATCATACATATATTTTGAAGTCTCAGCATTACTGATCCCAAATAGTCTGATGCTTAAAAAAAGTTTTGGCATATATATTCCTGCAAATTTTTTGCATTTTCAGTTTTTGTTCACATTTGGAAAGAAAACAAATAGTCAAAATGTTAGCACTGCAACAACTTTAAGTGACCCTTTTCATAAGACATACAGAGCAGAAACTGATACAGTCACAAAGCAGAGGAATAACAAGTATCATTACAAATCATGACAAATTTTGACCTAAACTTTGATCTACTGTTTGTTTATAGATGCTTCAGCTCTTACCATTAGTGTTAAAACACCTCATAAGCATTACAGAATACCAAAGCCCCTGAGAAAAAAAAAAAAAAAAGCCATTTTCTTAATTGAGTTTTAGAGTCAGGATCTGGACACAGAAAGATTAACCAACTTTCTCATTGTCAGATAGGAAATCTAAGCAAAACAGAAATCTGGTTTTCAAACCCACTCCCACCTTTTCCTCTGAATACCAGTTCCAGTGCCTTAAGCCACAACACCATTAATAACAGCTCTATCTCAGCTTAGATCCAACAGCGTTACTCTGCCTTTCACCAGACCTGCACTTGGTGCATTATTTATAATTTTATTACTTCAGTTGATCAAAGTAATGGACTAGATGTTGACTTTTTAGCCGTTTTGGCAGCATTGTTGGAGGAATTTGAAATTATTAAGCAGATGTTCTGCACTATAACTGGGGGCTTGTTTTGCTCTAATGAGATACAGTATTTGTTACAATGAAGGAAATTGCTTGAAGATTTGCTGTAATGCATTTTACATATAGTGGGTTACATTTATATTGGAGCAATGAAAAAAATACAGTAAAAGTCCATATTACTTTTCAGATCTGATGATGTCACCAGACTCATATTATTATATTTGGGGGGGTGGGAGGGGGGAATCAGGCTCAACTTTTTGAGGTCTGGTTTTATATTTGATATCTACCTCAATGGTGTAACGGATCCAAACAGCTCTTTGCGATCACTCTCCAGAGGTATCACAGTAGTGTTTCAGCATAACAAATCATAGCAAGTTATACTTCAATATTTTTTAGGCTTTTGACCAAAATTATTCAGAAGCAGATCTCCTCTTTTCAGATACATGAGCAAATTTAATCCACACTTTCTTTGGCTCTTTCAAACTTACTTTTAAACTTGTGGTGTTTGGATTTAAATTCACAGTTATACAGTGCAATATGGAAAGCGAATTAACAAATTCACAAGTTGACTCTGTGGGCAAATGCCAGAGATTTGTAACTATCTGGGTGTAAGAGGGAGGACTGACCCAGAAAAACATTAACAGGAATTCTCTCTCTTTTGTAAATGGCCTCAAACCATGGCTTAGATATTTATTATGCGCCATGCTTATAAAACTTCCAAGATGTCTAATGGAAACAGAGCACAACAGAAGCCGGTTCTGCTTTTCATTTTATATACTACCACTGGGAATCTCTTTCTTCTGATGTTCATCCGTATTATAAGTTTTTCTTTCACAGTGGTAAGATTTTCCTTGCTTTGAAAACAGTAATTCATTATAACAAATGGGAATATCAAGCATATATAAATGCCAATCCAACTACTTATCCTGGTTAAATTGGCATAATCTTTTTAACTCTCTTCATTACACTCAGCACTACCAAAAACTTCCATTCAAAACATAATACTCCAGAAACAGAGAAATGCTTACATTTAAATAATAATGTGCAATACAGGCACCCAAGTTCTTATTAATAAGAATAGTAGCCTCATTTTTCCAGCAAAGTTGCATCAATGAGAGTTGCAATCTTTGAAATACTGGGGAGTGAAGTTGGAAATTGTCAAACTGAGGGTTTTTAGAGGGGTAGCATCTGAAAAAATAGGCTATAATACTTAATCCTCATGAACCCTCTGTAACAGTTTAGCCTTTCAATCTCTCATACCTCCCCCACCTGTAAAACCCCACGCAGTGACTAGGGACTAAGGCACAGCTCCCCGAGTCGCAGCACCTCAGCTCCAGCCACAGGGACCCACCTGGCAGGCTTTCATCTCCTACAACAAAGCACAAGATAAAGTGTTTGCACTTAAATCCCACAGAAAGAGGTTTCATCAGAACAAAAGAGGCTTAAGCAAATGCCTCTTGCCTTGTATTTGCCACAGGCTAAAAGTATGGAAACTACCAGTTACCACGTTTCTACGGACGCACTTGTGTTCAGGAGCAGTAACTCGGGGGCACACATGAGGACCTCCCCTCCAGCACTGACGGGCATGCACGCAAACTGATAAGTCTGCAATTAAGGCCTTACCTAAGGGAGCTTGGTTTTCTAGTTCAGGCAAAAACTGCTCATGCTTTAAGTGCCCAAGACCTGTGGTTAAATTTCTATCACCAATAAACTACCTACTATTAAAATACAGCAATAGATAAATTACTAGATCTGGAAATTAATATCTTCTGTATTTGAGCCACACATCCTAAACTAAGCTTCCTCAGCTTTTCAGCTAGTCACGACTTCTGGACTTGTGAACTCACATCACCCCACTATCAATAACTATGCCTGCAGCTCCTGGCCCACTTGTAAGCTGACCCAAACCACAGTTTGGAAATTAAGGAGTTCGAGCTAAAACATTTATAAAGCTGACCAGATAAAATCCATTAATTTTTACTGGAACCAGAACTCGCGTATTAACCTTATCAGTATTTAGGTGTTAACTTCTAATACCTGCACAAAGCCATAGGAAGTAAATTAGGAAAACAGAATTTTCCACCTAAATATTCCAGACAGTGAAAGTGCAGGCTTATTGCTGAGAGTGCACATAAACAATATTTTGAGTACACAAGTGGAAGTTAAGAACGTAAATGTTTTAGAACATCTGAAGTTAACAGCATCTTTCCTTTTATATTAGTTGATACTGGGACAGACTCAAAGTGAAAAAAAAATCATAAATGAAAAGTATCTTCATAGTAATTCTTTCAGCATAATGAAAAATATTCTGAAGAAATCTGCCTCCCAAAGTATGTGGGAAATTGTCTACATTTAATAGGACTGCTTGTGTGATTTGTTTGTTACTTCAGCATTTGGAGGATTTATGACCTACTAACATATTTTCTATTTTCTTCTTCTAGGACAACTGTTAAAACTTACAAGGATCAACTGTAGATCAAATGTTTTATTCAGTAGCCACAATTTCAACTGCTCAGGAACCCATACAGCAAAACAGAAAAAAGGAAATCTTGGAGAGGAAAACCAAAACCAAAAAACTACACATGCTTCCTTCGCTTGTAATTCCTCACAGAATGGGGAAAAAAAAGCTCTTTGAATCCCATGTTTATTTATTGCTGCTTTCAGAGCCCCTTTGTACACTAGCCCAAGAGAACTGGGCCTAGGCTCAGAGCTTTTGAATAAAGTATGAATCAAAGACGAATTCTTTGAACTTGTCATCATTTTCCAAAGAAACTGAATCCTGATCCTACAAGGAATTAGGTACATGCCTAATTCTACAAATACACAGATATCTGGATATTATCAACTTGTAACAAATCTTTGCAGGATCAGACATCAGTTTTGTTCACTTTTTCAGTTACGTGGTGAAATTTCATCTAAATGAATCTGCAACTTTGACCTCATCCAAAAACCACTGAAGTAAATGGAAAAAACTCCTACTAACCTCAACAGTTCTTGGACCATTAGGACCTATAAAAAGTCATATTTATATTGCACTCCTTTAACTTCAGCAGAAACTGGGAACTCCACAGCCTGCTACACACACCGCACTAGATTAGGACAATCACTGTTGACTAGAGTAAATAAATGTGAAATTTCTTATGAAATCAAACATATGGAAAATATTAAAATACTATTTAAAACCTTTTGAAATGTATAATTTAGTTAACAAAAACTACTTCCAAACACAAACTGAGGCAAAGATAGTAATTTAAAAATCTAACAAGTTTTATATGCATTTATATGCATTTTAAGTAGGGAATCTCTTCTCTATTTTACTTCGCAAACTCACTTTTTTTTCTCTTCCCCATTTCTCAGCTGTTCATTTCTTTTTAAACATGAAAAAATATTCACCAGGCATTTCTCAATTTTGCATTCTAAGCTGATCAGCCCACACAGCACAGAAGAAAGTGTTTAAAATCAAGAATATACTGCCAAAGATTGAAAGTGATACAAGAAACATGTTGAACAAGTATTTCATACACTTAACAACAAAGATGGAACACATGTTGATAATCTTTTGCTTAGTTGTTGCCCCATTTATTCAATACTCCCCGAAGTTAACCTATAACATATGTTAAAATTATTACACTGTTTCAACCTTGCAGCTCTATTTAATCCTCCAGACTATTTCAAGGATCTAGAAGACATGACAGGATCAGTGGTCTTTTTGCAAAAACTGCACACCTGCAAAATACTATCAGCCCTAAGTTTTCTCCCATTTCAGTGCGTTAATACCGTAAAAAAAATGGTTGCACAGATCTTCAAGACAAGCACTCCTAGGACTACAACATAAAAATAACAAAGAAGAGTTTCTTTGTGAAGCTGTGCAATAAATCTGTACAGAGCATCTGAGCCTGCTTGTCTCAGTCTGCTACAAAAAGAATCTACCACCAAAAAGAGCAGATCTAGGAGAATTAAGAACAACCTTCATTTTTCACGTCTGAAAAGAGGCCTTTGAATAGGGATAAGATGTCATGTTTACCCTGGGGTTTTGCCATAAGGAAGCCAAAGCGCAAAAATTTGGATCCAAAGGCAAAGGTAAATTTTTGGAGTGACATTTTGGCTCTGAACCTCACCTGAGGACTATCCCCAGACACAACAGGAATAAAAAGTAATACAGTATCACCTCAAATAGGAGATGACCACCTCAATTAATTCTCAACTGGCCTAAAGCATCCTGAAGCACTTATTCTACATGTATACTTATATAGAGTAACCATTGCAATGCAAACAGCACTAAAAAGTGTGAGGAAAGCTCTCTTTTGATAAAACAGTCAAGGTAATCAATTTGCCCCTCTGTTCTCTCCCTTATCTTGAGGAATCCAACATACAAACAGATCTGATGCTACAAAATGAAGTGGAGATTCAAAAAGGTTGTAATTCTGCCACCAGATAAGGTTCCCACACAACCTTTACTAGAACTGATGAAAGGCTCAAACTAATCAGGATTATTTTTATTGAATAATTCCTAAATGGCAGAGTCCTTGGCTCTGAGAAGGTTTTGCTTGGCACAAGATCCAAAGTAGAGGATACAGAGAAGGTACAGACCAATCCCTGAAATTGCCTTGGGCTGGTTAAATTCCTAGCATATGTTAATTTAAAGCAACCTTGCTCTAATGCTAGTTTTTACTCCTGGATAACAACCTCAATAATGACACCCTCTGACTCCTAGTACAACTCGTGCTTCTGGGGTATTCCCCCACTCACCTTTATACTAGCCAGACTGCTCCCCAAATCAAAGGGAGCAACTCCTCAGCTGTCTGCTTGCAGCAAGATTCAGACTGCTCTGTACAGCCACTGCATGCGAAGAAACTATACAAAGAATAAAGATCTAGTCCAAAGACCTTTACAGACTAGGTTGGGTCACAGACTGTGGGCTCATGCAGTCCTGCTTGTTAAATGTTTGGCCTGATGGCTAAGTCAGACCCTGAGCAGGCTGGGATAAAGGTGGTAAGTACTTCCCTCCAGTACAGTGTTTTTGTGGATCAAGGTATTCCATTGGCTTTGTTTTTATAGAGGGGTTAGATTGATGTAAAAAAAGTATTTTTCTTGCATGCCTTGGCAACTTATTAGAGAGAAAGAATCACATTACCCTGAGAAACGGGTACCATTTGTTTCCTTTCCTTGCCCTTCTTTGTCCTGACACATCCTCACACAGTACTTCATAAACATGACTTGCTCAAAATAAATGCATTTCAAAAGAACACTATGGTTTAATTTTATATTGATCCCAACGCTGCAACTAAATCTTTTAAAGTTGCCGTTTAAAAATTAAAACTTCAGTCGAAATTCCTCTATTCTTTGGTTATTTCCAACGTTTTCCCCCCTCTTTCCAGGAACAACTGGTAGCCATTTTATACCACTACACCTGTTAAACACTGAAATCAATGTACCTTTTTTTACTGGAGACAAGACAAAGAAAAACACAATGTATGTGCAAAAATAGTTACACCAATACCTTTTTAGGACTTCACATTCTATTAAAATCTATCTTAAGGCTAATATTAATTTCTAGCTACTACCAGAAATTACAAACCATAGGCATAAATTTGGCAATTTATTGTAGAATAAAGAATGTTCTGTAGAATAAAAGATTCTGTGTTATTGGAATACTATTATATAAGGTTTCTGCTGAGTTGAAAAATCCAGATGCAGCATAATATCCTTATTTATTACTAAAACTTCCCTTAAGATTTTACATTTTAATGTGCTAACACTAAAGTGAGTTATCATTGCTTCCTATGAAATGAGTATGCAGGCGATGCATGCAGCCACAGCAAAGTATTAGACTAGCTCATAGTTGCTCTGAGCATAAATTGTCACCACTTTACATTTCTTATGATGCAAGACGGGCAGCATGTTTGGTTCCCAACATCAGTTTTTGTCAAGAGGTTGCCTAATGCTAGGATTCAAAGTGAATTTCCTTCACTTTTTTAAGGAAATTAAAATCAGAGATTAGATTTTGCTTTAAAAAGTTTCTATCAAATCTAAGGCCAGCTCAAGTAATGTTAATTTTATAAAATTTCAATAGAAGTAGTACTAAAAAAAAAAAACCCTACCACTAGCATATCTTTGGTAGCTTGAAATCTAAACTTGCCAGCACTAAGCTACATACTGTTAGAGAAAACCAACAGTAAAGGATTCTAAGCAAAACCAAGACTCTCGGTTTTGTTCTTCATTGATCAAGTGGAAAAGGAAAAATAACATACATAATAAAACATTATTTGAAATATTTCCAAATCTAGTTATATCACCAATACCGTCAAGGACCAACAACCTTTAGATTATTACTTTTTTTAAAATAATGTAAACCTGATGTCTTTTTTCTAACTGATTTCTCAGCATTGGGTGTCTGCATCCTGTTTGTTTCAAGGGTCACTAACAGGTAAAAATCTGCTATACGAATTCAGCCAGTGTTTTGTTTGCTCAGTTTCAAAAGAACAAATAAAATCAGAGACAATTTCACTGGAAAGAAGAATTGTAGGGTTTTTTCCTTCAGTTCAAATCATGAGTACATGCATTTGCATGATATTTCTCAGAGACACTTTCACAGTATCAGGTAATTTGTTAATACTGCAATCATGAATACTGATCTGAAACCATGCTTGTTGGTAGCAGCAAAGGAAAATGGAGACAAATGTTAACAAGGTAGGCTACAAAATTACTTTTTCATTGCTTCCCAGAACGACATATTGGTCCTATTATTTACTTGAATTTAATATTAAAAGAAGGGATGCGGGGATGTAACCCAATACATATTCACTTCTCAGAAACGTGAAAGTCCAGATTCCCTCCTCCAACTTCTCTTTTATCTTTTCTCCGTAAGTATTGCTGACACCAGCAGTACTGAACATCCCAGGACCAGCCTGAGCCGCTCCTGTCTTTATACTGAACATGGCTAAAGATATAATAAAGCCATGAGCAAGGACTTAATCACCAAGAGCTATCACCTCCAGCAGCAGATGCAGTCCTGCTTTTTTCTATCAACTTTATTATTGGTGACTTTATTCATATACATGCTAGTATAATCAGAGATCATTTTTAAAACTAAGCAGAAGCCAGGAAGACTTACAATGAAGGTACTGGACTGGGACTCAGAAAACAGGTTAAATTCCCACCTCTGATCCTAGCAAGTTTCATAAGGAATTTTTGCTATTGACTTTAAGGGACTACAGGATTAAACTGTTAAATTTTGTGCCTCAATTCTTCATCTGCATGGGAATAACAACTATGCAACTAACTATGTCTACCTAACTATGCCTAGCAAAATATAGTGTGGTTCCCATGTTAGCTACACTTAAAGAAATGCTTTTAACTGCTATCAGTGAATTCAAGTGTTCCATCAGCAGTAGAGGTCCAGAAGCTATTTCACAGCATGAAAATCCACTACAGAACAAAAGAATTTTATCACAAGAAGGTTTGAGAGTTTTTTTTTTTTGGGGGGGGGGGTGGGGGGCGGAAGTCACTGGAAGTACAGCACTTAACAGAAATGACTGAAATAATTTGTTTTTTATTTCTTTGTTTGCTCTTCAGGAGGAATGCACTTTGGTTTTGCATTCTGATGTATAAATCTACCACTGATTAAAGAGAAAATTCTTCACACTGAGCTACCAGTATCTCAAACTGTCTGAAGAAAGTTTTTTATGTTCTGTTTTCTTAATTAATCACAACAAAAGACATTTTATACATAGGAAGGAAGGAGATTGATAGTATCACTCTGTGCCAGATTTAATGTGCTCTGGATGACATATACTCGTATTTGGCAATTTATCTTGATCAGGTAGTGCCATCCTAGCCCTCTTTACTTCAGAAATGCTACAATGTGCATCCCCTGTCTGAAAATAAACTACTGGAAAGAGTTTAACACCAGAACTAATTCACAGCTTCTACATTTCAAGGAAAGGTTTCTAATTTCCTGCCAGTGAGCATCACCTAACAAGGGATAACCCAGTCTGGCCCAGCCATGCTTGTTTAACAGGATCAGGTGCTTTCCAAAGTCATAACCTATTTCCAAATTCTAGCATAGACTAAAAATCTTTTTGTTACCACACAATCCAGATACAATTTTGTTTCTAAAACTGAGCCTAAAAGCCACAGCAACCTTCCTTAACTTTCTGGTCCCACCAGAGGAACTTAACTATGCTTTGAAATGAGGGCATAATTCTTCATGAGATGTTCACACAACTTGCAGTTAATCCAAACAGGCAAGACAGATGCTCTAAAATAAATATTGGTCACCCGGATACAGAAGGCAATCTCTTATACAGCAAAGCTAGACTGAATTTATTCAAACCCTGTAAGGGTAAGACAGATACGGCTTGTCAGCTTGTCTTCTTTTTCTCCTTTTGCCGTCTTCTTAAAAATACATTCTGTTTACATGGTTTACTTTCAAGCCCACTTTGGAGTGTACTGAGTTTATTGCTGAATGATAACAGTGAATGGATGTCGTTTCCCATTTCCCAAATACAGTAACAACCCTTTCCAATTCCTGAGCTGTCTGTATCCAGCTGTCCATATACAAACACCCGTATCTTCTTCGCTCTCATCCCTCTAAATCCACTTTTTCCTCAAAAGAACAAGTAGAAAAGTGGGGAAACTGAGGTAAACAGTTAACTAGACACATTACACATACATTACATATATTACACATACAACTAGACATATTTGTGCATGTGGGTGTGACCTATTACAGGAAAGAGGGTTGACTTCATAGAGTAGATAATGATGTCTGCCTGAAATAATACAATTAAAAATACATATACATTATTATTTTAATTGTAACACACCCCAGAACCCCAGATAAAAGCCAGGCTCTGATATTGCTAAGCTTCCTAAAAATGCAAATCAAAACATATATATTAATAAAATAATACAGGAAGAATAACTATAGACAGCAAATTGTCACATTGAAGCATTAAGTTTTCATATATATAAGTGTCTAAGTATAGTTTTTATTAAAGCTTCCTACAAAAGTGATTATAGTTACATATTTTAGTAATACACAGGATATTTACAATTTCCAGATCAAGCTCAACACAACAGATGTTCAGGAAGCAGGCTTATTGATTAAGTTCAAGAAATGCCTCAGATACTTCAGCCCATAGTTTTAAAGCACTGTAAACTCACATCTGCTCTCTCTTCTGATCCAATCGCAGGCCAGAATTAGATAAAGGGGAAAAGGGGGACATAATATAAATGAACTTCACATTCGATTATATGTGAATAAGTTTTAGTCTCATAAGTGAGCAACATTTCAAAGAGATTTCAGTTAAAAAAATGAAATAATTACAAATTTCAGTCATGTCTAAAAAATGGATACTTCACTGCCTTGGATGGGATTTTCAATTAATCTAAAGGAAATCAGAGCTCACGGAACATTGAAATTCAAGAGGAATTGTAGGCCTAGAGCACTTAAGCTCTTGTCAATAATTTCAGATGTGTGCTTTAGGCTTTTGGACCTTGTACTGATTCGCCACTCGCTTACTGTTCACAGTTTTAAGTTACTCATTTTCTGAGCAACTGTTCATGAAACAGCTAGAGATTAAGACTGATCCAAGTTAAAATAACCCAACAGATAATAGAAAAAGCCAAGCAAAGCAAATTGCAGTATGTTTCCTACATCAACTTACGCAGTAGTTGAAGAACTGAAGCCATAAATTCTTGTAATATACAAACAGGATAAAGTTTTTACTATCTTTTTCCAAATTTATTTTCTAAATCTCAAAATATTATACTAGATTATAACCCTGAAGAAAAGTACTTGTGAAGTGATGACAGAGCATGTAGAAAGAGATTACATCAGCACAGTTATTTAATGTTTATTTTAATTGATAGCATAGACTTAGACATTCAGTTTGCAAGGAGAAAGTGCAAGACAAACTCCTAGATGGTTTCTTCCTATACACATACTACAAACAAGGGAAAAAAGGTGATGATAATCCATTTTTTTTTTGTGATGAAATGTAGGAATGCAAATTCTGTTACTACTTATATGCTGACTTATAGTCACTGGAGAAGTATGCACTATTTGAGCTGTAGCTAATCAATGAATATAAACACCATCTGTTCATTACTTTTCAAGCCTCTCAAAACTCTGTTTGTTGCCTCTTTGATGAATCTGGCTGGCTACAGAAGTTTATGTAAGATAAGAATAACAAAAAAAATTACCATATAAAATACAGTGCATGCAATTAAAGTATAAGCTTTAAGGACAACTAATTCCAAACTGAAATAAAAGCAATCAAAAAGACTTCTAACAGATGGAGGCAAAAAGCAGAGAAAAAGTATGGTCTATTGTCATGAGAAATGAAGACTTCAGGCAGCTGCCTCATTGAATAAAATCCCTTGCAGCTGGATGAATTGCAGCACAGCTGGATTACTTCTTGAGATATGGTGTATATACTCAAACATCTGCATGTCCACTAACTAAAAGTAATTTACCAAAGAAAGTATAAATAAAACTGCAAGGTTTCTGCTCATGTTTTTGGAGGAAAAAAATCAAGCTATTAAAAGTTTTGCACCAAAAACTAGAACACTAGCTCAACAGAGCAAATCCTGCGTCACAAGCGCAACTGGCAGTTACAAATCAGGAAGGGCCAAGAATTCATCAACTGGGACTAAGTCACCTTTGCTTCAGCACGATTGCACTCCTCTAGTCGAGGAGCTGCAGGCATTCAGGAAACACATCAGGGCCTACCTGACTGCCCTCGCCAAAGGACCAAGTCTCTAACTCCTCCAAGCTGAAGTTCTAATTCCATTTAGCCTAAAAAGACAACACTAACACTGTTTCTCTGAGTATACAAAACTTTAGAAGTGTTTAGTTTACAGTGTTTCTAGAAAGGTTTTGTATACAGACATAATGAGATCTGACAAAGGGCAGTGAATAACGCACTAATAATGTGCATATAAACAATATATCTTTAAAATAACTTGTTTATATACACAAGTTTTAGAAAAACAAAGAAACAATCTACAAAACATCTGTGATGAGTCTAAAACTACCTCCCACTGTCTACAATCATACCTTCAGTAAAGCAATGTTCTGTGGAAATAGATACATAGCTTCGGTATCTATTGAATCCTGGTGGTGACACCTCACATTAAGATAAAACAAAATTTATCTTTCAGATATGCAAATTTCTGCATTCAATTTGTTATTCAACTTTGGAACTATCTGAACACAAAGCTGTTCAAGTGTGATTTCCTTTGCCATTTCTTTGTAGTCCAAGAGACAATTAGGATATACTTTGAACTGCCTAAACACACACTGGCATTTCAAGAGAGACATCCCAACATACATGGAAGCACTGCAAGGACATCTTGCTTCCTATTCCAGAAATACGAGGAAGCAATTAAACATAACACTCTTGTTTTTCTTTTAAGACTTGATCATTAAAGCTGTCATAAAAAACCTTGTGAGAAGTAACACAGTGACCATGCCACACTGGTCTATCAAAGACCTTTGTAATTAGCTTTATAGAAAATGCCACATCTATTTTCCTACCAACTTTGCTAGCTATGATATGATGAGGAAGACAGATTTACTTCAAATAACTCATTTCATGAAGCTCCAGAAAAGAATTCTAAGCTTTGATGCAGACCTAGTCTCTTAAAAGGCATTACTTCCAAGACAAATCTAATTAAAAACTCAATTTTTAGAACTCAGAGGAAGTATTACAGAATCACAGAATCACTGAGGTTGGAAGGGACCTCTGGAGATCATCTAGTCCAACCCCCCTGCTCAAGCAGGGTCACCTAGAGCACATTGCACAGGATTGCATCCAGGCGCATTTTGAATATCTCCA
>NW_020450998.1:431359-433270 GCF_003343035.1 Apteryx rowi | reverse complement strand
GGACTATGCTTCAGCCACCTGCAAAGCGGCCAGAACGGTTACTGAGCAGCCAGGCAACTGCACAGCCCTCCTAGAACTACTCCCTAGTCCAAGGCCCGGAATTGTTTCCGCAATTATGACTGACCCTCTGTGTTGCTTCAGTCACCCTCTCTGGCTCCATTTCATTGCAAGGATGTCACAGCAACCCTCGCGTACAGTCAGGCTCGCTCAGGCACCTGGCCACCTCCAGCCTTTGGTAGATGACCCTCTTCAGGGAAACTCCACAGCCAATCTGTCGCTGACAGACACTCTCAGAAAGCACTGTCCAGCCAAGGCAGGATAAAAACTAAGGCCTCCAAAAGCTCCAAACTCTGGAAAGACAGAGCTGATTGGAAACTGACTCTGGCTGGGACAGTGCCAGGAGGAGGATTTTGCTTCACTCGCTCAGGCTGCCTAGTGGACACCACAAGCGGCCCAAGTCAGACAGACCCTGCTGGAAAGCCCTATGACACAACAGTGTGCCAGAAAGCAGAGTTGAGTGCAGGCCCCTGGAAGAGCAGCAGAGCAAGGCTGAYGTAGGGAAGACAACAGCTTGCATAAAGGCAGACCTGACAGAAAAGCGGGCTCGATGCCAGCGCCGCGACCACGATTCGAGCTGCACYGCGCGGCAGCCCTGTCTACACAYAGGCGGACAAGACGCARTAACTGCAGGCCACGCTGACRAGTAGGACAGATGACAACAGCAGCTCCAGACCGCCCTACCACGAGCACCTGTCCTAACACCTGAGTACTTGGAACCTCTGCTGCTCTCTGCCTCCATGACACCTTCCTTCCCCAGGAGCCTCTTCACTGCCTACTACRTCCCCCACTGCATCTCTGGCCCGTTAGTGCCCCCCCACTGCACATCCACAGCCCTCTGCAYGYAGAGTCCCTGCAGAGGTGTCTGACGTGACCCAAGCCAGGCAGATCGATGGGAGCCCCTGGTCGCTGCTGGCACCGGCCCGAGTGACAGGGAAAGAAAGAGAAGGATGGTGAGCTGGACAGAGGGACAAGAGGCAGAACCGGATGGATCTGGTCAGCCCAGAACAGCTCTCGCCACACTCCAACCCCACTCGCCTGCCGAGCACGCAGAGCTCTCTGTGCACTGCTGTGCCCAAAGTCCACTTGTGGGCCTGCTTGCCTACAGCTCCAGGGTGCCTGCGTTTGCCAGAGCGAGGGTGTGCGCACAGGCACAGACTGGGGAGAAACCTTGTGTTCAGTGACGGTATTTTACTGCTCCTTGTGCCTTAGCCCCTTTCAGATGCTTAACCCCAAATTCTCTCAGCCCTTAACGACTTCAGTACGCTCACGGCACCTAGTTTTTCCACATGCTCCAATCTTCCTTGCTCTTTCCTGTCTTGCTCGAAAACCCTCCCAAACCCCATCTGTACTTACATGCTTTCTTAAAACAGTATCACCGAAATCAACAAAACGGGCTGAGCTGCTCATCTTCAAGTTGCTGGCCCTCAGAACATTAGACTGCAAATGAATCAAACCACCAAGGTCACTGGGAGAGTCTCGTTTTGTAGCTTCCCCCCCTTCTCCCCCCCCCCAAAGCTTTAACGATGGTCCCCTAACCAGGGCAAACGCAGATCCTCCCTTAAGCACTGTAACAGTTTTTATTCTGGGGTCCTGAGTTGCTGTTACAGCATTAAGCAGCAAAGCAAGGCAAAGACAGCTGGGGTCACAGCTTACCCATCTAGCTACAAAAATTCTTATTTGAGGCCTCACTGCTTTTTCCAGGTAAACAGACCAAAACAAAGCTCCAAAGAGGCAGGCGAGGCTTCACACGGGCCTTGTGGCCCTGCTAGCAACAGCAATGCCGTAGCAACCGGGCTACCGGTCGCTGTTCCCCCCCTCCTTTGCCGGTCCGTGAATTGCGGCTTATTACTC
>NW_020450998.1:427003-430039 GCF_003343035.1 Apteryx rowi | reverse complement strand
GGCTTTAACCTTTCCTCTATCTACTCTCTTCCCATTTCCCCAAGTACCATTGCCAGGCAATTAACCTGGGGGTGCGCTAACCGAGCTTTCCTGAAAGCGATCTCTTAATTTTACTGTTCGGACACTTCTGTCTCTCTGTCTCTTCAGAGACTCTGGCCACTTGACCACCATTCCCCCAAGATAATAGTTTGCTGTCTTGTAGCTCTTAAAGCATGATGCCTCGCAGACACATAAAGTCACACACGGAGAAATATATGTACGTAGAATACTTTTTGTAATGCGTACAGACCTTCAGACCTTATATGTTGGTGATCTATTATTCCGATCGCTATTAGTGGTGATCCTTCCTTGCCAGGAGGAACGGGCTTTCCCTTTTTGGGCGATGCAGACAGCTCTCAGTTGGTTCCGTTTGATTTCATTACTTCAGCTTGCTTACGTTTTTCCGGTCTCTTCAACTTCAGCCATGGCAATTAATCTAAAAATTAAATATGACATCTTTCCCTTTCTACATATGCATGCATGATAACAAAACAAAACAGAAACAACCAAAGCAAAACTAAGGCAGATACAGTGAACGATATCCACAAGGTAGGAATGGCTTACTTAGTCCTCAGTGCTGCCTCTGGGAGGCCGAAATAACTAACAGTCATTATCAAGAGTTACCTTAGTTACCCATGCCAGAACACCTTCTGCTGCAGCAGTTTCTGGTGATATCATGGGTCTGCTGAACTGCATTTTTGCTTCCTTGTTTCATCCCGTCCTTTCGGTATTAATCACCAAAAAACTGCTTGTCCAGCTTTTCTCTTCATCAGCATTTGCTACTATTGGTTCCGTCACTGTAACAAAGAAAGAAACTTTACTTCACGGCATTTTATTTGCCGTGAAACACTTAGATTTATGCATGTTCTTTTTCTCTTTGCTGTGTTCTTTTTTCCTTCCCCCCCCCCTTTCCTTTTCCTTACAGGAAAGGTCTTAATACAGCACCTTGCATCATACTTTACAGGGTAAGCATTTGGAAACATGACGTACAGCAATTCGGGCTCAGTTATTAGACAGGCAGGCACATCACCTAATACTTACCTACGCCATCTTCCACGAAACCTGATTTTTATTCTGCTTCAGTATTGTTGTTTCTGTTCAGTATCCTTTCTCAAACCCTCATATACACACACTTAACCGACAAGCCTCTCAGTCTTTAGCCACGCGGAAGAATGATAGCACTTGATTTGCCCATCGCTGCTTCAAACCTATTACCTTTTTGATACAGCTCCTAGATTCCTCTTATGCTCGGATGCTGGCCTCACAGGTGATGACCAAAATCAACAACTGGATCGCTAGGTCTAGCTGTTTCTCCAAGGCTTTCAGGGTGATTGACGTAACCGCTTCTCTTCAYATTACTCAAAGCCACGTTCATCTACTACCTAAGACTAAACTGTTTCTACTTTAAGAGAGGACTGCTGTTTGTTGAAACTTTACACATAGCCCATAACCCGCTATGCATCATCTCTAGTCCCTTCTGCTTTCACAACACTTTTGGTAATTAAAGGTGGGAATTAAGAGCACCCATTGTCCTATGGGCTGGAGTAAGTCATTTTTCCTGCTCTGAGAAGGTGCCTAAAAGCCTTGCTGTTTTCTGTAGCATTCCTGGGGCTTCCCATAGCCCACCAGCGTTCTCTTAGGCTTCTCCCGAGTCTCATATTTTTTTAAGGTTACTCCTTAGCCTGCAATTTTATGTTAATGTTCTCCTTAAGCACTGTGCACAGCACGATTATCCCAGGTCAGCCACATTAACAGAGTCCTCTTGCACACACAGAGGCTTCCAAGAGGTGGCTCAGAAGAAAAGAGAGAAAAGTCTGTTTGTCAGCTGTGCGCCCATCCGTCAACATTCTTCACCAAGAAGTGCTGTAAATCCCTTTTTCTCTAAAGTGGGACTGAGTCAAAGGGGAGGCACAGATTCCCCCCCCCATATTTATTAGAACTTCTCACTGCTGTAGGCACTGGGTCTGGGAGTGGTTTTGGCATTGCTTGGGGCTTTGGGACATCAGGCTGCTGTGCCACTGCTGCAGACATACGGACCCCTGTGCAGCATATGTGCAGCGTACGTGCAGCTCCCCTGTGCCTGGGGAGACATCAGAGGCAACAGAGGTCCCATCACCACATACTGCACTGGGGAAGCCCATGGCTTTGGGGCAGCTGTACAGGAGGGAGCAGAACTCAGCGGGGCTTTCAGTCAGTCAGTGCCTGCGTTGGCTGGCACCCACACTCTGTGCCTGGGGGTGGGGGAGGCCTCCGGGTGCCTGGGAGTGTTGTTCTTCTATCCGTCTTCTCGCTTGCCTAGCCACAGGTCTCAAGGAAATAACCTGGGGCTGCACTAATCGTACCTGACTCAAACTGATCTTCAGCCTGCTTGGTCCAGAGGTTTTAAACCTCCTCGGGACTTACCAGCACTCTCGGGCGTGCCTGCCGCCACAGGAGCCGTCCTCCCGCGGACGCTGCACCACAAGCCAGCTCCGGGGCCGCCTGCCCCCCCCCCGCTCCGCCGGGCCGCGTCCGCAGGGGCGAGCGCACACCCCGGCCCGCGCTGGGGAGGAACCGGGGCCCTAAAGGCGACACACGGAACAGGGAAAGTCCGACCTGCACTCCCGGCACGGAGCCGGGCCACAGCCCCCCCCTTCCCCCACACCGCCGCCTCCATGCAGCGAGGGCCGCAGCGGGCAGGACACAGCCCACCGCCACCCGCTCTCCTCACCGGGGCCCCCAGACCCTCGACTCCAGGCGGGCTCGGCCCTCACCCGCCGCCGCCGAGAGAAAACGTGGACCCTGCTCGCCGCCATGCTGCTCCCCGCCGCCGCGCATGCGCCGGCCGCCAACGGACCGCCACCGCATCGGCGGCCCGGCGCTCGAGCACCGCGCATGCGCCGGCTACGGACCGGGGGGGGGGGGGGGGAGGGGCGGGGGGAGCGGGGGGGGGAGCAGGGGGGAGGCGAGACCCGCAATGGCGCGGGGGGAGCAGGAGGGAAGCGAGAGTCGCAATGG